>NC_142877.1:29903712-30055227 GCF_051225735.1 Oryctolagus cuniculus
GAAGTACGCATGCACTTTCATCTAACCACAGTTTGACCCAAGTTTTGTCTGTGTTTTACCTTGCAAATGTATTTTAAAGCTAATTCTCTAGGAAAATGGACATTTGCCCAATTACAATTATTAAAAAATGTGAATTTTAGGTTATAATATTTTTTAAAGATTTATTTTATTTATTTGAAAGACAGAGTTAGAGAGGTAGAGACAGAGAGAGAGGTCTTCCATCCACTGGTTCACTCCCCACATGGCTGCAATGGCTGGAGCTGTGCCGATCTGAAGCCAGGAGCCAGGAGCTTCTTCCAGGTCTCCCATGTGGGTGCAGGGGCTCAAGGACTTGGGCCATCTTCTACTGCTTCCCCAGGCCATAACAGAGAGCTGGATAGGAAGAGGAGCAGCTGGGACCAGAACCGGTGCCCATGTGGGATGCCAGCGCTTCAGGCCAGGGCGTTAACCCACTGCACCACAGCGCCGGCCCCTATAATATTTTTTAGCTAACGTAAAGGAAAGGATGGCCAGTGTTGAAATTTGGAAGAGATGAGGCACTTATCTAGGAAAAATAATCAAACTGCCATCAGACTCTTAATCTGCAACACAAGAAACTAGCAGTGGAGTAACAGGCACGGATCGAAAAAGCAAACAAACAGCCCAGCAGCCTGAGAATCCTCCGCTTAACTAAGATAAGACATCACGTCCACGTCAGGTTACAACAAAGATCGCTGTGGATATGGGAGGCGGCAGAACGTACTGTACTTTAGAAAATCTCTCAAGAAAGAACTCCGTCCAAAAGAAATGACTCAGCACAGATTTCAAGTTGAGAGAGGGTAAAGAAAAAACGGGAACAGCAGCGGCCCCTCCACAGCGCACACCGCTAAATTTTTTTTTTTTTTTTTTTTTTTTTTTTTTTTTTTTGGCAGGCAGGCAGAGTGGACAGTGAGAGAGAGAGACAGAGAGAAAGTTCTTCCTTTTGCCATTGGTTCACCCCCCAATGGCCGCCACGGCCAGCGCGATGCAGCCAGTGCACCGCGCTGATCCGATGGCAGGAGCCAGGTGCTTCTCCTGGTCTCCCATGGGGTGCAGGGCCCAAGCACTTGGGCCATCCTCCACTGCACTCCCGGGCCACAGCAGAGAGCTGGCCTGGAAGAGGGGCAACCGGGACAGAATCCAGCACCCAGACCGGGACTAGAACCCGGTGTGCCGGCGCCACAAGGCAGAGGATTAGCCTGTTGAGCCACGGCGCCGGCTTCACTGCTAAATCTAACAACAACACAGCGCGTGAGGCTGGGGGTGCTAACGCTCGCTGAGGGTTGGTGAACAGAAAGGGCTCACCGCGAGGGAAGCTCAGACATCCGGGCACTGAAGTGACCTCCACAAGGCTCAGGAGTGACAGGACCAAGGCTGTGCAGAACCAAATGCTTCCTAAACATCTCCTCTGGGAAGATGGGGAAATGAAAATCCCGTCTCCACTTATTCAGGGAGGGGCTAGGAGTTGCAAGAGGAGTGGTTAGTAGCTTGCTTTCCTAACAGAATCGTGTTTATTTCATTATGCGCTCTGGTAAAAGTTCACTGGTATTCCCTAGCTAACTGGGCAGAGGCGGAGGAAGAAGGAAATGGACATAATTTTTATAAAGTAATTTAAAAAGCAAAAGACAAAGAGATAACAGCAGAGTAAGTGATAAGTAAAACTAAGAAGGAATAAGATCAATATTATTAGTTAATACAGTAAGAACAAGCATACTAAATTATCCCAATAAAGACAGAGATGTCACGTAGAGTTAAAATGTAAGCCTACCCAAATGTTATATTTGAGAAACACAGTTGAAATATAGTGATACAGAATGCTTGGCAATAAAGTGATAAGTGAAGAATATCCAGTAATGATAATAATAAAACAGGCGTGGTCATTTTAATATTAAAAAATTAGATTTAAAAATTTTTCACACCTTAATTTTTTTAAAGATTTATTTATTTATTTGAAAGTCAGAGTTACGCAGAGGGGGGGGGGGAGAAAGGTCTTCCACCCACTGCTATGCCATAGTACTGGCCCCAGATTTAAAATTAAAAGCACTAGAACAGGGGTGGTGCTGTGGCATTGTGGGCAAAGCCGCTGTCTGCAGTGCTGCCATCCCATATGGACGCCGGTTCGTGTCCTGGCCGCTCCACTTCTGATCCAGCTCTCTGCTACGACCTGGAAAAGCAGTGGAAAATGGCACAAATGCTTGGGCCCCTGCACCCAAGGGGACACCCAGAAGAGGCTCCTGGCTCCTGGCTTTGGATAGGCGCAGCTCCGGCCCTTGCGGCCATTTGGGGAGTGAACCAGCGAATGGAAGACTTCTCTGTTTGTCCTTCTGTCTGTAATTCTGCCTCTCAAATAAATAAATCTAAAAAAAAAGAGAGAGAGAGAGAGAGAGAGCACTAGAATAAGAAGGGATATTGTGATGAAAGTCATAGTTTAGAAAGAAGATAGGGGCCAGCGCTGTGACGTAGCAAATAAAGCCAATGCCTGCAGTACCCACATCCCATATGGGTGCCGGTTCAAGTCTCATTACAGCCACCCGGGGAGTGACCCAGCAGATGGAAGACCCCTTTCTCTCTCTCTCTCTCTCTCTGCCTCTGCCTCTCTGTAACTCTGCTTTTCAAATAAAATAAATAAATCTTTAAAAAAGAAAAAAAACGTAACTGTTGTGAACAAATCAAGACAAACCCATCCGTGAAATCAGGAGATGCTGAAAAGTATCTGTTCTGGATACTTAGGCAGCCACTCTTAACTAAAATGCTAAATACAACTGAAATTGCTTAAACAGATAACAAAGTTGAACAATCAAGATCCAATATGGCTTAACATTGTAATAGGAACAGATATTATGGAATAAAAAAAACCCTAGATAATAAAAATCAAGAGTACAGTCTTGGGCTACCCCTGGGACCTAGGGCTGGGGAGAGAATCTTAACCAAAACAGGAAACCTGCTTGCTCTGCACAGAGACAGAGTCAACCACATGAACGACTGTGAGTCCTGTATGTATTACAGGTCTTCAACTCTACTGATCCTGCAAATATTTTCTTCCACAATTTATTTATCTACTGACTTTGTTTCTGGTATTGCTTGCCAAGAAACAGTAATAGAGAAATAAATTTAGAAAAGGGTATCTGCAATGCAGATGAAGAGGTAACTATCTGTAACACATGAAGAACTCTCACAGAATAAGGATAACCCAAGGAAAACGGCAAAGAATAGGAATACAGAACCCACGGAAGGTTCCCCTTTGCACAGAAATGTCTGAGAAATATGAATTTTGAAAAATCCATACATAGGGTTTTTTTCATAACATGCATTTCCTATGATTGGAATATTCTTCATATGCATGGATTTTAGTTTTTCACACAAAAATACACTTTAAAAAAATTTTGTAATTTATTTGAAAGACAGAGTTACAGAGAAAGGTAGAAACAGAGAGAGAGGGGTCTTCCATCCGCTGGTTCACCCCCACCATGGCCACAACAGCTGGAGCTGTGCCGATCTGAAGCCAGGAGCCAGGAGCTTCTTCCAGGTCTTCCATGTGGGTGCAGGGGCCCAAGGACTTGGGCCATCTTCTACTGCTTTCCCAGGCCATAGCAGAGAGCTGGATCAGAAGTGGAGCGGCCGGGACTAGAACTGGCGTCTATATGAGATGCTGGTGCTCCAGGCCAGGGCTTTAACTCGCTGCACCACAGTGCCAGCTCCAAAACAAACTTCTTTTTTAAAGAAAAAGATTTACTTTGTTTATTTGAAAGGCATAATTACAGAAAGAGAGGAGAGACAAAGAGAGGTGTTTCATATGCTGTTCACTCCCCAGATGGCTGCAATGGCTGGGGCTGGGCTCCAGGCCTGAGCCAGAAGCCTGGAACTTCTCCTGGGTCTCCCACGTGGGTGCAAGGGCCCAAGGACTTGGGCCATCTGCTGCTGCTTTCCCAGGCACATTAGCAGAGAGTTGGATCGGAAGTGGAGCAGCCTGAACTTGAACTGGTGCCTATGTGGGATGCAGTCCCCAGAGAGATATTTTCCTATTTGCTGGTTCACTACCCAGATGCCCACAACAGCCAAAGCTGGGGCCGGTGCCAAGTCAGGGGCCTGGAACTCCATCGGGGTGTCCCAGGTGAGCAGCAAGAACACAAGTACATGGCCATGATCTACTGCCTGCCCGGGTCCATTAGCAGAAACTGGATCAGAAGTGGAGCAGCTGGGATTCAATCCCAGGCACTCAGACGTGGGATGTTGGTGTCCCAAGCGGTGGTTTAACCTGCTGCACCAGAACACCGGCCCCTCCTCCACAAACCTTGTGAAGACCCCTCATATATAATTTAAGGTGAAACAATCCACCTTGCAACAGATTTTCCAATAGTGCCCCTTCACCCCCAGTCAAGATACTGGGGAAGGGTGGCAGCAGGCTGCACCCCCTCCAGGAATGGTTATGATGGTCACTCAGGTCCCAGAATTGCTGAAGAAGAACCACGGATGGAGGTGAGAATGAGGCTGTGCAAAGCTCCCCCAACTTGGAACCGCACCTCGGCACCTCTGGCGCCATCTTCAAAACCCCCAGGGAGCCAGGCTGCCGGTGCAGTGGAGCTGCCCTGACCCATTGCTGCCTGGTCCAGTCTGAAGACCCAGCCTGAAGGGGACCGAGGCCGTCCTGGGACCCCCACTCCCACCACGTGCACCTTCCTGGTCACCGTCCCTAACACAGCTCCACCTTCAGATGCTACTCCCATACTGAGCACCTGATTTCACCCCCCAACACCAGCCCGAGTGCGCCACCTCCGAGACCCTACCAGCCCCACCCCCGTCCTCCCAAGGACCCAGCCCACGTCACTGGTCCTCCCGAGGGCTGCCAGCTTTCAGGGTGCCTGGGACCTCATTGCGCTGAACTTCTTATTCGTGGATGTCCCACTCCCACATGAGAACTTCCACCGAGTTGTCTTAAGGAGCAGCCAAAGAAGGCACAGCAAACAGCAAAACTGCATCCAGGAGAGCTTTTTATTTGTACGGAACGGTTTTAAAAATACAGAATAAAATAGCTTTATCTCTACTATTATTCACAACATCTGGTCCAAATATTACATATCTTTAAAATACTTAAACGTTTAATGAAGCCATGTTAGAAAAAACAATATGAAAATTCTTTTTTAAAAACTCCATAAAAGAATTACACATCTCAAAAAACAACCCCACCCCAAATACCCTCGGTATGCAAAATAAAAAACAAACAAACAAACAAACAAACAAACGCCCGGGAAGGGATGTAGCCAAAGTCAGTCACAAAACCTCAAGGAAAACGGAGGCAGCCCCACGGTTTTCAGAACAGTATGGAGGTGTTGGACACGGGCCGTGGGGGACGCACAGGGAAGGTGGTCGTCTGGGCGGTCAGTGGGCTGGCGACGCTGGGGACATGAGAACGCTGGACGTGAGCGCCAAGGCGGCAGGATCCAGAGCACCCCCGGAAGGCTGGAGCCATTGGGGAGGCCGCTAACGTGCTGCACGCTCCCGTGGGTGGAAATGGACCACCCTGAGCGGCCTTGGACCAGTCAGGTTCTGACTGCAGGGGGTGGTGGTAGGAGCTGCCCTGTCCTCTGTGTCCAAAGCATAAGGTGACAGAAGACAACACGCAGCACGCAAAACCCAGACCTCTCCCCCGGAAAGCCAGCAGGTGCCCTCCTGGAGAAGCGAGCTCCGTGGAGGCCCAGGCAGGGGCCTGAGCTGGTGCACAGTAGGCACAGTGGGGTGCACACAGCTGACGACCAGCGACAGCTGGGCGAGCAGGCCCTCGGGGCAGCCACAGGGGTTCTGCAGTGCGCTGCCACAGCTCTTTCTGCACCTTCGGTCTGGCCCGGCCACTCCAGTGGCACTGACACTACGATCAGACTTGTCAACTTTAAAGTCGCTAGTACCAATATTTCAGCAGGGACACGAATGAAAGAGACAGCAAGTTTGCTCATGGTCATAGAATATACGTATGGGTAAATAAAGTATACACACATACTAGAGATTCATCAATGGAGAACTTCTATCATCACATGACATTGTCATGAAAATTATATCATTCCCTCCCTGGAAAACTGACTATTATCCTGGGTAGAAATGTTATTTTACTATATGGAAATACTGCAATATTCATGCATAAACCAAGTTGTCCTCATGAGTCAGTATTCTACAGTATAAAGCAAATCCTGGGTGTGAATTTGTTACCATGAAAATGGGAAACTTTCAGGACCCACACTGCTGGTTTCCAGCAGGCCTGGCAAAGCCTCTTGTCTTGCCTTGGTCAACCCCAAGAAGCTTACTAAGAGCTAACATCTGAAACCTTGTGAAGAAAGATTCTGAATGCCGATGTGTGCGTGAACCTAAGTTTAACCCCCTAATCCCAGTGAAGAGCCACTTCCCATTTGTCTGTGAACCAGATGTGGGACGCCTGCCCCCTCGTTTGACAGCATCTCCTCTCCCTCCTAACACTCCCTACTCTGCACGTCAGCATGCGCGACACAACGGCTCTCTCTTGGCGGCCTGTGCAGGTGGAAGGGAGGTGGTCACTGTGTAAACTGGAGAGAAAGCCCTGCGAGGGCATTCACATCCAAAATATTTGCCCATACCCTGTTGGTAAAGCCAGAGTGGCAGCACGCAGCCCCCCCAATGCAGGCCGACCCCGAGAACGGGAAGCGTCACCCGCACAGGCCACACACGAATCTGTGCCCCCCCCCACAAGCCTTTCCTTCGGGTGTGTGCTGAAACCCATGCAGCAGCTGTCCCCCCAGTGACAGGCTTTCACTCGGCCACCATGGGCACTGCGTCCTACAGCGGTTTGCATGTGCGCATCTGCTGCACGTGCATGGTGAGTGACAAGGCACTGCGATCACTCAGGGCTGTGCACCAAGGACTGGACTCAAGAGGCCCACAGTCAGGCTGCCCTCTCTTCTCCAACTCCCCTCTACTTCCTCCTTCTTGCATGGAGGATTGGAACTTGGCTTCGTTGGAAAACTAAGGGCAGAAACCCTGATTCGGGCAGGAGGTGTGAGTGCAAAGATTCTCTCCCCTCGTGAGCGACTGCAGAGTGCCCTCCAACCCTCCCCACTGCCCAGAGTAGCAGAGCTGAAGCTCAGCCAGAAGTGGGTGCCTACGTGTCTGAGGGTCCCACTCTGAGGGCTCCCCCTGCAGAGGAGGGGCCTGGTCAAGAGCTGGAGGGAACTTGTGCCTGGATGAGCGATGCCGGTGATGCTTCCCTTGAATGCCTGGTCCTAATGCTCACCTACAGGGCCAGAACTCTAGAAACCTCTGGGGTGTCTGGCAGGTTCCCCCACCTTTCAGGGCTGAGAACTCCGAGATGCTGAGAAAAATACAAGCAGAGGGAACTGAGGGCAAGCTGCTACAGGGAGACCTCGAGGGCTGACCGAGAGAAGAGGGATGGAAACCGCTACCCAGCAAGCTTCCAAAATAACTGCACTGAACACACTGTGAAAACAAAATCAAAGCCGTACAAGATGAAATGCAATTTGCATCTGAGATCTTTACTTAATCTGCAGTAAGACTTGGCAGAACAACGCAGCGGCTCTGAGGCGTTCTCGAAGCCCGAAACTTGCAGGAACCAGGGGCTGCCGTGATGCAACCGAAGACTCGGCCCCGAGGTGACCCTGAGCCGGCCTGGGGGCTGGGGGCAGGTGATGCATTGGAGCGCCTGCTGCTGTCCGAAGCTCGGCCAGGTTAAGCGTGAGCCCGCGGGGCGAGGGCTCTTACTCGACCTCTCGGGTTTTCCTTTGGCTGAACAATTTCAAAGCCAAGCCCAGAGAAGCCATGCTATCAGAAGGGCTTTCTAGTGTCACAGATGGGAGCTCTCCTAACAGAGGAAGCCTGCCGGCTGTGTGTCCGCACAACTTGGAGGAGAAGGGCTCTAACTACCCCCCCACCCCCGCCCTGCCCCAGCAACACCAGGGTCACAGGCAGTCGAAGCCACGGCTGCCAGGAATGCCTTGCCACAGGGGAAGTTCAGGAATGAATTTACGGGGATGATGCACCATCCACTACGGTGGCTCCACGGGTGGCCGGGCCCAGCTTCCCTTCTTCACGAAGACAAATTCACATGTAACTCGACCCACGGTGTCTGGGCTCTGGTCCAGTAGTCAGTTTTGATAAATAGATTAGGCATTACAGTATTTACACTTTCATGGTATCAAGCAATACAAAACACAACCACAACAATGGTTACTGGCCTTCAGAAGCCATTACAGAAAGCTTCCCTGATGGTGTCCACAGCTTTACAAATGCTGGTTCTTTTCTTGACGGTGGTGGGATGGGGGCAACAAGTAACAGGGAGAGGGACACATGGAAAAAACACTGATTTCGAAAATCTGCTATAGCCAACAACATTAAATAGGGAGAAAACCTCGCAATCACAGACGCGCGCAACAGGAATACCCCCGTGACAGCAGAGCCAGGATCTGAGTGGTGCCTGTGTGTGGCATCCTACACCCAGCACGTCAGCCCGTGGTGACAAATGTCCGATAGGGTGTCTCGGCCACAGAAAGGGGCCAGCAGGCAACATGCTGGCCCAGAAGAGGTCGGGGTGGCAGGCAGAGAAAGGGCAACTGAGAATCCTATGGACTTTGGGGGTCTTTCTCTCCAATCCCCCCCAAAAGCATCCCATCTATTAACAAATGTCCAGACCCTACTCATGCCCACACCCGGGCATGGGGCAGCCTCGCTGCTGTGTTTGATCAGCTCAACAGCCTCCTCCTAGGGTGTGCAGGGACAACAGCACTACCCGGCCAAGCTGTTGTGACAGTGTGAGGACGTGGGCCAGAGGAGGGCTCTGCAGGTGCAGGCTGAGGTCAAGTGGAAAGGCAGCCAGTCCAGGTGCTTCCAAGACAGAGAGCGTCTGGGCCCTGGACATGGATGCCGACACGGACACGGACAGTGGGACAGCCAGTGCTGGATGGGGGAAGGGGACTGCCACGAGGAACACCCACTCCCACAGGAGGGCCGCGACATCAAGTTCAGTGACCATGGCCAGCAGTGGACACTCTCAAAGGGCAAGGGGTCAAGGGCTTAAATAAGGGGCCAGGTGAGACACCGTATGGGACAGGTCACCACCCACCAGAGAAGCGTGGTGCAACCTGTCTTAGCTCTGGGGTGCAGACTGTAAATGCAGATATACAAACAGAGATTTTACTTCTTGTTACTCGTCAAGGAACTACAGGGACAAGCCTCGCTGTGGCCGGGCCACAGGGTGCAGCTGGGGCTATACCGTGGCCCGCGAGGCTTCGTCTGAACTCCGGCTGGCGTCGCTCTTCCTGAAGACTTTCCACGTGTAGCCTGCGAAGGTAGGGCTGATGGGTAAGTAGCTGAAGCATCTGTACTTTTTAATAATGTTCATGCCAAATGGCAAATTGTAGGATTCCATGCCATCGAGGGACTTGTTCCCTTTGCTCACGCCCTTCTTCCATTTCCTGATCCCTCTCTCTTCTGGGGTACCTGCCGCACACACACGAGGAAACGCGTGGTTGAACAGTGCGTCTGAGAACGAGGCTTGTGTTCACGTACACTGATGTGCGGCAGCTCTCGGCTACTGTGACAGCGAAGGCCGATGAAGAGGCCTCGGAGCCGAAGGGGCTCAGGCGTGCAAGCCAGTCACCCACAAACCAGTCACCCTCAAACCACTCGTGCAAACCAGTCACCCACAAACCAGTCACCCTCCTTGTTCCTCTGGTTCCGTGTTCTAGGGGCCTCCTGATGGCTTCCCCTCCCCTGACCTCGCATGCGACCCCTGCTCTCTGCTGTCATCGCTGAGTTCTGGCCCAGGCTACGCTCTAGCCTTCCTCAGTGTCCCAACTGGTCACCTTGTCTTCCACTTCACCATCACCAGTCCCAAATGTGTTCTCAAATAATGAGCAGAAGATATCTCTTGAAAATGCCAATCTGAGTTTGCAAGATGGGTCTGGTGTCTTTATCACACCATGTTGTGCTTTCATTGGCTGCATCCTACCCACTCAGCCCCATCCAGCTATCCCTAAGTCATAGACTGCTTTGCCCCGTGTGTGTGTGTGTGTGTGTGTGTGTGTACACACACGTACCACCTCTGGCCTGGGTGGGTCACACTCCAGTGAGGATGAATTCCCGCTGGTACATAACCCCTGGCTTTTTTGTGCTCTGATGGATGAACCAGGAGGATGATGGGGGCACCCAGGGCTCACCCCCTGGGCTGCTTCCCCCGGGTCTCCCAGGAGAACAGGAGAAGAGATGTGGGCATCTGCGCTGGGCCGCATGGGACACCCAACACCTTTTTCTGCCCAAGCCTGGGGAGAGCTTGATTCTACAGCGTGGTACTTAGGAAGAGCAAGACCTTTTAAAACCTGATCTGTGTCCCAACATTGCCATTTCAGCAAAAAGGCTGATTCAATGTGCATCTGCTTGAGCCCTGCATCCCTCTCTCAATTGGCTCTGATGGGTCAGGTGGAGGGCGCCAGTCATGGACTCTCTTGGATCTAATACTGCCCATCCATTACTAGTGATGTGGTTCCTTCTGCCTGGCCTGCCTCCTCCCAGGTTCCCCAGCAACCCCTGGATCCAGGCTTTTTGGAGGTGGGTTGTTTTCAGACGAAAACAGCCCTCACCCAGGTTCAGCACAGGACACACCCTTCAGCCAGGGTCATGGGAGCGGGAAGGCCTGCTCTATGCATCTCTTGTCACTGACTCTGGCCTCACTGACTTCAGCCTTTGCCTGCTGTCCCGTGGTCTTGGTTGGCTGGAAGCCCACTGCAGGAATGAATGACTCATTGATCAGATTAGAGGGTCGTGTGAATGAGTCAACCACAGCCACACTACAGTGCCCTGGGCCCTGACCGTGATGGAGGCAGGAGCCTGGGGTGCGCCCAAGGCACCCCACTGGCTGCACAGGAACCACCTGGTGTCTCTTAGCAGCCAATCAGCAGGAGAAGCAAAGCTAACCAGTTTAGCAGCAAAAAAACTGATTTCTGTGGAGGCTGAGGGTGGCATTTCAGGCATTGGAGAAGACGGTTTTCACAGACTTCCTCTCCCCGACCTCCTCCATTTCTGCTTGTAAAATAAGGGAACGCACTGTGGGTGGACAGAGCGCGGGTGACACAGGCCACCTACCTGGGATGGTGTTGTCCAGGATAAAAGCCACACAGCCGCCTACAAACATAGCGGTGGTGAGAAGGACGTTCAACACTTGATCGATTCCCGTTATCCCTAGAAAGAGAGCACAGCCATAAGGGACGTCGCTGTGGCACGGCGGCCTGCCCTGGGCCCGGAAAGCAGCAGTGGGTGCACCCGAGTCTGTCGGCGCAGTGCACGGAAGCACGAACTCCTCGGCTGCACGCAGGGGGACAAGTGGTTGCCAGGAACGAGGTGAATGCTCTGACTGCAGCCCTTGATGCCAAGGCTTCTCCACGAGGAAGGCTCCCCTCAGTATTGCATGGAAGAGGAACTGAAGAGTGACATCCACCCTTTAGTGAGCTATGAAGCCATGGGGGTATTGTGTGCAGATGGGGGAAAAAAAAAAACACAGAATAGGCCAGCGCTGCGGCTCACTAGGCTAATCCTCCGCCTTGCGGCGCCGGCACACCGGGTTCTAGTCCCGGTCGGGGCGCTAGATTCTGTCCTGGTTGCCCCTCTTCCAGGCCAGCTCTCTGCTGTGGCCAGGGAGTGCAGTGGAGGATGGCCCAGGTGCTTGGGCCCTGCACCTGCATGGGAGACCAGGAGAAGCACCTGGGTCCTGCCTTCGGATAGGCGCGGTGCGCCAGCCGCAGCACACCGGCCATTGGAGGGTGAACCAACGGCAAAAGGAAGACCTTTCTCTCTCTCTCTCTCTCTCACTGTCCACTCTGTCAAAAAAAAAAAAAAAAAAAAAAAAAAAAAAAAAAAAAAAAACAAACAAACCACACAAAGAATAAAAGATGGCTGTGGGAAGGTGAAGAAAAATTATCAAATGAATAGGGGCCAGCGCTGTGGCAGGTAAAGCCACTGCCTGCAGCGCCGGTGTCCCACATGGGCACGGGTTCGAGTCCTGGCTGCTCGACTTTCCATCCAGCTCTCTGCTATGGGCTGGGAAAGCAATAGAAGATGGTCCAAGTTCTTGGACCCTTGCACCTGTGTGGGAGACCAGGCGGAGGCTCCTGGCCCCTGGCTTTGGATTGGTATAGCTCCGGCTGGTGCGGCCAACTGGGGAGTGAACCAGTGGATGAAAGACCTCTCTCTGCCTCTCTGTAACTCTGCCTTTCAAATAAATAAATAAATCTTAAAAAAAAAAAAAGAAAGAAAGAAATGAATAGTAAGAACAACAAAAATATTTAGATCTGAATTTAAGAGCTTTAGGTATCCTGGGTTACTAACTAGAGCTTAGCTGGTTTTAATGGGGAGTAACTGGATTTAAAAGATGCCTCCTCCTGTGACGGTGATATATTAAAAAGTCGAAAGCAACAAGAATCTCCTTGTTACTAAGGAGTTCACTGGACATGGAAAACAGTTTGGCACAGCCTCAAAAAGGTAGACAGAATTACCTAACAAACCAGCAATTCCAATCTGCGGCACTCACACGGGAGGACGGAACGTAGCTACTGAAACCATCTTGATGGCGATTTGTGAACTCGCCTGTGGACTGACACCCATCTGCAAGCCCAAGATGGACCCAGGGAGTGCTGCTTCCACAGTCATCCACGGGCCTTCTAGATACAGCGGCAGTGTGTGGCACCAGACATCCACATTCCTCAGCAGGGGTCAATCAGGGTGACAGCCGCTCGGCCTCTTTAGTCCTGTCCACACTGCCAACACCTGTCCTTTCTACGCTCCACTCAGTTCAAGTCTGTTGTTTTGTGCTGTCTGCTTGTGACACTGTTTCTTAAAATGGCCACCTGGTGTCGTGCTTAAGTCTCATGTTCTGAGGAGCAAGAAGGCTGTGATGTGCGAGACTCAAGATTCATGCAACCAGGTCAGTGCTGTGGCCTAGTGGGCTAAGCCTCTGCCTGTGGCGCTGGCATCCCCTATGGGTGCTGGTTCAAGTCCCGACTGCTCCTGCTCTATCCAGCACCTTGTTATGGCCTGGGAAAGCAGTAGAAGATGGCCCAAGTACTTGGGCCCTTGCACCCATGTGAGAGACCCGGAAGAAGCTCCTAGCTCCTGACTTCAAATTTGCCCAGCTCTGGCCATTGCAGCCATTTGGGGAGTGAACCAGCAGGTGGAAGACTTCTCTCTAACTCTGCCTCTTAAATAAATAAATAAATAAATCATAAAAAAAAAAAAATGAGTGACGCAATGAGCAGAAAGATAAGGGGACAGCCTATGCCAATATAATAAAACAAACCATCATTCTTTCTTAAAAAAAAAAAAAAAAAAGATTCAGACAACCACGAGTGATAGTTCTGTTGGCCTATTGATTTCCCCGTGGTTCGGTATTTGTAAGTCTACCTGTGGCAATGTCGGGGAGCCTACCCAGCATGAACAGACACTGCCGACTGCAGCTGTGCACCAGTATTCACAGTGGCCAAGAGATGGGAGCAGCCCCAGTCCCTACCAGCAGAGCAAAGGGTAAACCAATCAGGGCACACGCACACACTGGAATATTGTGTAATCATAAAAAGGAACGGAGTGCTCGCATAGTCAGCAGCACGGATGAATCTCGAAGACACTATACCAAGGAAGAGAAGCCAGACACCACCACAGGCCACGAGTCGTGTGGGCCCTAGACCAGGTGAATCCAGAGACTGAAAGCCGACCGGCGTCTGTGGGGCTGATGGAAGGGGATTTCCTGCTGACGAGCAGGGAGTTTCACGTGGGCTGGTGAAATGTTTTGGAAACCAGTGATGGGGCTGTACAGCACTGTTAGTGCAGTAAATGCCACTCAACTGCACGCTTTAAAACGCCTCATTTTATGCGGCCTGAATTTCACTTTCGGACGAAAACACAAGTATAACGAAAACACAAGTGTGCATTTCCCAAGAAAAATTCAGTGGCATTAGCACTTTCTTGAGAAGGTTCCTCTTTTGTCCGTTCTTCGTAACACTATTAAAATAAAAGGTAAGAATTGGGGTGCAGCAGGTTAAGCTGCCACCTGCAGCCCACCAAGGAGCGCTGGCTTGAGTCCCGCTGCTCCACCTCCTATCCAACTGACTCCCTGCTAATGCGCCCGGGAAAGCAGTGGCAGATGGCCCAGGCGCTTGGGCCCCTGTACCCATGTGGGAGACCAGATGAAGTTCCCAGTCCTGGCTTCAGCCTGGACCAGCCCCAGCCATTGCAGTCGTTTGGAGAGTGAATCAGCAGGCGGAAAAATCTGTCTCTCCCTCTCTGTCGCTCTGCCTTTCAAATAAAAGAATAAATCTTTAAAAAAATTTTAGGAGCCAGAGCTGTGGCATAGTGGGTAAAGCCGGCACTGCCCATATGGGTGCCAGTTTGAGACCAGGCTACTCCACTTCTGATCCAGCTCTCTGCTATGTCCTGGAAAGGCAGTAGAAGATGGCCCAAGTCCTTGGACCCCTGCACCCACGTTGGAGACCGGAAGAAGCTCCTGGCTCCTGGCTTCAGATTGGTGCAGCTCCAGCCATTGCGGCCAACTGGGGAGTGAGTGATCCAGTGGACCAAAGACCTCTCTCTCTCTCTCTCTCCGTCTCTGTGTGTAATTCTTTCAAGTAAATAAATAAATCTTTAAAAAATTTTTTAAACACTAAAAAGTCGGAATTAATAATATTAATCTAGAATTGAAAGCTGCTATAATTCCAGTAGAAAAACATGCATTTCAAGGGCTATGAATATCAGTTTTAAGAAATTATACATCGTGTGTGGGGCCAGCACTGTGGTGTAGCAGGTAAAGCTGCCGCCTGCAACACCAGCATCCCATATGGGCACTGGTTCAAGTTTCCGCTTCTCTACTTCCGATCTAGCTCTCTGCTAATGCACCTGGGAAGGCAGTGAAAGATGACCTAAGTGCTTGGGCCTCTGCACCCATGCAGGAGACCCGGATGGAGTTCCTGTAGCTCCATGGTCCTCTCCTATGAGGGAGGAATTGTTTGTGGCTGCAAACCCCACCCCCCAACCCTGCCCAAGACTCCCGGCAGCTTCCCTTACCTGTGACAAGGGGGTTCTGTCTGAGGTAACTCGGAAGGACGAGCCCAAAGAAGATGGAAAATCCCAGCACAAAGAGGTTCCGGGAAGAATTTAAATCAATGAACTGCAGGTTAGAGAGGCCGACAGCTGTGATCATTCCTGGAGAGAAGAACAGCAGAGCACACAAGTTCTGAGTCCACCCCTGCAGGTTCCTCACCGCAGACTCCCCAAGCCCTTTCTCTGCCCACCAGGAGCAGGCTGGGAGCCCAGCGCAGGGGCAGCCGGGCGGTGGCGCTGGGGTGGCGGAACGCGGCCACCTCGGTCTCTGATCTGAATCTCTCTCTGCCTAAGCACGGACTTGGCCTTGGACAGCGGCATAAACATCACTCTCTGTTTCCCTTAGACCAAGCAGAAACTGAAACATTCTGATTAAACTGGGAAACCCACCCAGCTATTAGTGCAGGTCCCTGCTTCCTCTAACTGAATGGCTCAGAGATCCATTCCAGAGTCCCCTTGTGAAAATGGCCAGTTCTAAGTGGTCCACTCACAGATGGAGCCACAGCCCAGCCAACCAGAGACTCTGATTAAGACAGACTAGGCTTTATCTTCGATAACTTCCATGGCACAATTATTCTTACTGCTGTGCTGGTTCTACCATGAGCACAAATTCAACTCAGAATGATGTTGTTTCTGGAAGGAGAACCCTTTTGTGTTTTGAAAAAGACCTCAATCCCTATTAAAAACGAGCAAAGGTAAGGAAGGAAGTGGATGGAGTTTTACCGAATAGGGTGCAGAAGAGGGCTCCAAGCACCGGGTCCGGCAGGGATGCGAAGAGGGCGCTGAACTTGCCGATCATGCCCAGGGCCAGCATGAGTGCTGCGCCGTACTGGATCACCCGGCGGCTGCCAACCTGCGGGACACGGCACAGCAGACACAGGCTCACCCACCGTCCTGGGGGCAACTCTGAACTTCACACAACTGCTATCAACAACTAGGGAGACATCAGAGTAGAGCTGCCCACTCCCTGTCCTCACCCCTCCCTGGCCTCTCAGGTAGGTTGGCCACATCCTGGATGACACCACCTAAGTGCAGAAGCCTTGGTCTCCCGTGCCCTCGCCAGGGCACTGGTGGAGACGACCCCCCAGTGCCTCGGGTGCAGAAGCTGCACTCCTCTGCCTGCTTCTCTTCTGGGTTCCTCGTACCACATTTCACTACAACAGTTCACATCAGTTCAGTCTCGGGCCCACCGTCCTGGCACCGTCAGACAGGTCCCAACATCGCTGCACCCTGCTCTCCTCGTGGACAAGTGGCACGGAGTAGGGGTCAAAGAGAGCAGAGTTTTGGAGTCTGCTGCAGCAGCGTACCTCACTCCACCTCTGACAGTGCGATCGCGCACGGTGCTTCCACCCCTCTGGGCCCCAGAATCCACACCTCCGTCAGAGATGAACTGTGCGGTTTTGCTCCCAGGTAAAAGACACCGCTCTTGAAATATCCAGAAGGTGGGGCTGGCAAGCCCTGAGCTACCTGACAGCCTCCCTCCTACCTGGGCGTGCTGCCTCTGGCATCTCCCCTCGGCCTCTCTCCTGGCACGGAGCGGCCTTGGGTCAGCCTTTGTTTAACTCCCCTGGTACCCATGATATAAAATCCACTTCTCAGGTTCTTTCCAGCAAAGCCACACCCGCCTCGTCCTGGCCCCAGTTCTTCTGAGGGCTCAGCTCCTGCCCCACAGGCACGCCCGGGCCCGTCGCCCTGAATCCCCTCCCGTCGAGTTCCCAGGGATTCCCTATAGAACACGACCCAACACCACCTCCTGGGAGATGCCTTCCACAAGTCCAGGACAGCTCCCCGGCCTGGGCTTCTGCTGCACTGCAGAGAGCACCTGCCACAGGGTCTCAGCCTTGTCTGCTGAACCTGGTCTCTACCTCCTAGCAGCTTTCCTTCTAGCCTGCTGTCACCCAGAGAGTGGAAGGTGGAGCTGGCATCTGGCCCAAGAATTCTGTGCTGCTGACCCCTACTCTGTGTGCTGCCTCCCCCCAGAAAATACGCTGAGGACGTGAACTGCACAAAAAGGTTCCAGAAACGCTAAGGGGCAAGTCCACTGGGCTCTCTGTGGGGAGGGAGGGGGTTGGGAACATAGCTACTTAGGTTAATGAAAATGAAATGAATTTTAAAATTCAGAGCCTCCCTTGCACTGTCCACACTGCAAGGGCTCAGGAGGCAGATGTGGCTCGAGGTGACCCTGCGGACGCCTCCAGTGTGGAACACTGCACAAACTTCTGCCGGATGGTGCAGGTCTGAAGCTGCCAACAGCTTCTCAGAGGCTCCGAGGGTCAGCTCGCTGGGCGTCACAGCCAAATGTTCACTGTACCAATGAAGAGGCTAACCCCCACTTCCTCAGTCCAGTCCCGCCCCACGCCACAAAGGGCAGGGAAGCAGCAGGAAAATGCACGCAGATTGGTGAAAACAAGCAAAAAGACTCACGCGTGACTGTGACCAGAGTAAGGAAGACTTTCATTTACAAATGGCTCATTTCGCAGCAAATGCTTCCCAGGACCTACTATGTGACCAGCGCCAGCACGGATGCATGGAGGAGCACGTCACAGGCCTGGGACAAACAACTGCCCCATCGCGCTGTCTGCTTCCCCAGCAGCAGCAAAGAGCAAACCCGAGTTGTGAAGTGGAGTTGGTGATGGCCTAGAGGGACGAGTGAGAGCTCACCCCAGCTGGGGCAGGGCGGGGAAACCTGGGCAAAGACCCCCAGCAGGGCCAGGCAGCCCCTCAGGGGTGAGGCAAGAAAAATACAACAATAAAGCCTGCGGGAAAGCCACACTTGTCAAAAAAGAAAGAAAGAATAAAGGGAAGCAGCACCCAAGCCATCCTGCTGTTCCAGTCATATGAACCATTACAGGCTTTTGCTACAAACACCACAGATTCCGCCCTGAGACCCCTGCCTTCCTGGTCTTATGTCTCCTCCCATGTTGCCTACTCCCTGGAATGTCCTCCACATGTCCCTTCTGACCCATGGCCCTGCCTCCTGGCCCCTCAAAACCTTGGTCCGAGGGGTGGGATTAGGGTGAGGCAAGTTGGGCCACCACTTGGGATGCCTGCAGCTCTTATCCAGTGCCGGGTTCAAGTCCTGGCTACTCCACTTCTGATCCAGCTGTCTGCTGGTGCAAGTCCAAAGCAGCAGCAGATGTTGGCTCAAGTGCTTGGGTCCCTGCCATCCACGTGGGACCCCCAGATGGAGTTCTGGGCTCCTGGCTTCGGCCTGGTCCAGCCCTGCCTGTTGTGGGCATTTGAAGAGTGAACAAGGGGATGGATGATCTCTCTCTCTGCCTTTCCAATAAGTAAAATTAAAAGAAACATTGGTCCTGTATTTCTGTCTTTGCCAAGTCTTCAACAGTATGTGCAGCAAAGAGAAGGGAGCTTCCCTGTATACCACCAGGAGGCACTTAACAGTTAGGGAGACAAGATTCATTCTGTTCCTCAAATAAACTGAGGGCCGATGCCACGACGATGGTACTTACAGCCCACTGTGTACCTACCACAGGCTATGCTGTTATTACCTCCAACACCTTGCAAGTTACCTTTACAGACAAGGGCCCAGAGACTTGAAGAGGTGAGACAACTTGCCTACAGTTGTGGTCACATGGCAAACTACCAGAGTCAGGGCCAGAGTCCAAAGCAGCTGCCCTCCCGCACCTGGCACCCTGCCCCCTCTCTGTAGGACAGACACTAGAATGCCTCTGCATGCAAGTCCAGCATGTTGGATCCAACTCCTGGAACTTCAGAACACACTGGGGTAGGTAACCCCAACCCTGGATCAAGCAGGTCAGAAACACAGAGGATATAACTGCCGGATAGCGGATGGCGAGCATCAGAGACGCCTGGCAATGGAGGCAGATTCTGCAGGAGGCTTGGCCTGCCCTGCAAGTGTCTGGTACGTGGCTCAGACCACTGCTATCCAGTGGAACTTTCTATGATCTCTGCGCTGTCCACTGGTACCCATGAAGCCATCTATGATGACTGAGTCCTTGACATGTGGCCAGGGCAAACGGGAACTAAATTCCTAATTTCAACGTAAACCTAGCTGCACACGGCGGCTGACTACCCTGCATCCAAAGGACTGAGCTCTGGAATTGCAGGACTGCAGAGCTGAGCCCCACCCAGGGTGACTTCCCCCGAGTGCTTCGGGTGTATGAGAGGTGGACATGGCGAGAACCCATGTTTCCTCTCTTCTAGACAGGGGCCTTCCCGCCAGCCACGGGGCTCAAGTCACTGGGAGATTTCTGCTACGCATCTCACTTCCCCACTCCAAGGCAGCTATCAGGGTGGACTCAATTAAACCATGTTTCTCGTGGAACCTAGTCTTGTGATTCAGGGCAGGGCAAAGCGGATTCCAGGGCTGACACTTTACCCTGGACTGGATGCTGGGGAAGTGGCTCCAAAGGAACTCAGAGGGGAGATCAAGGAGCTCATTAAAAAGTGCTGGCAGGGGGCCTGTGCTGAATAAGCGGGCATCACTCAAACTTTAATAAAGATAATTATATCCCAACCCAGCTTGGTCATGTTTTAGCAGTAAACTTTAAGGAGCTTAGTTCCTTCAGTGACCTTGTAGTGACCTTGGCTAAATTAAGGGATATGTTTTGATGGCTGCAGAAAGAGAGGCAGCTTATTAAACGGTTCCCCCTCAGCATCCGCCCTTCTGCTCTCTTGTGTGGGATTAGTTTTGTGCCTACCAGCTCATGGCTCGAGTGGCAAGGCTTGTGTTCCATCAGACCCTTCTCTAAGCTCCCTGTTCTCACTATGGCCACCCAAGAGGACCCAAGGGATGGCCCTTGCGCACCTGCCAAGTGCAGGGAGCAACAGGCAGCAGATGGGGCTGTCAGCTCACCTAAAACTGAGCTCTGGGCCCAGCCCGGCCAACTCAGGCACAAACCAACAAACAAGTCAGGCGTGTACCTTCCAGACACGCGCTGCTCCCTCTCACCTGAATTTGTAATCAAGATTAACCAAACTCAGTATCTGGTTTCTTTTTATCTGGTTACAGAATCTCACAGGAAGCTGGGCGGTAGGGGGAGGGGAGGGCTATTTCTTTGGAAATTCACCCACCCCATCTCCTGCCTATCTTAGAACGGTCGCACAGCTGCAGGCAGCTTCTGGGCTCCGTTGCATGGTGCACAGTGGCCGGTGGGTCAGGTTGTGTTCTTCAATGCCCCGCCCGAGGCGACTGGGATATAGTTTTCTTTCTGGTAGCAAAAGCCCAAGGGCCTGGGCCAGGCTTCTTATGGAGCCTGGGTTTTCGGGGTGAGGCAGTGCAAGGTGCAGCTAGGTGAGGAGGGCAGGATCTCAGGGCTTCCCCCGACATGATTCATTGGGACTTGGTTCACCCACTACTCTACATCAATTTTTACTTGAAAGACAAAGGGCTGCTAAGGTTTGAAGATTGTGTTAATTCTTCCATGGAAGACTGACTTTTTTCCTGTGTGTAGTGGAGACCCTCATCTCTGATCTGGAACTACTGATAACACAGCTGGTCACCCCAACCTGATTGGCACCTCGCACACTGCGTCAAAGCTGGCATGACCTGGTCCTCACACCTGGCAGACCTCCCCTGCTCCTCCTCGCTCCCTGCCCACTGGCCACGGTGCTGACCTTCCACGCCCAGCGTGGCACTGCACCGGGCCAGGGCCCCTCTGGAATGCTCCTCCCCCGGTTACCTGCAGCTTCCTCCCTCCATGCTACAGGCTTTTGTTCAAGGTCACAGTCTCACTGACACCTGGCCCTCCAGTTGCTCTCATTCTGCCCCAGGTTTTCGCTCAGGACTTTGCACGTCTGACACACTGTAAGGTTTCCTGACCTGTAATGCTGACTGTTGCTTTTTATCTCCCCCTGTTAGAATGTAAACTCCGTTCTTTTACTCACTGGTGTGTCCCAAGTCCCTGGAACAACAGCCTGGCACAGGTGCGGTGCTGCTCAGTGCTTGGAAGGTGTAGGAAGGAATGACAGCCCCTGAGTGCCTCCTGAGCCTGGCCAGCCTGGAGAGGGGAGGCCTCCAGGCAGACATTGCAAATACCCATCAAAGGGAAAATAGGAGACGGGGAGAAGATCTTGGAATTGGAGGCCCTTCCTTTTGGAACCCACAGCGGTCAGAGCAATCGGTGAAATGGATCAATGTTTAGAGGCCCGACCAGGTAATTAGGAAAACATCTGTACCTTCGTAATTCCCAAAACTCCAATGTTGGGACTGGACGAGGTAGAGCCATTCCCAGTACCAAATATGCCATCGAGAACACAGGAGAGACCCTCCACGAAAATCCCCCTAAAATGTAAAGGAAAGGGGGAGGGAGAAACATACATTCAATGGCAAAACACTCTGAAACAGGCTCTGAACATTTGCAACCCAAAGATGTAGACCTTGGACCTGCAGCTCCAGCACCCACTTGGGGGACAGGAATGGGGGGAGGCTTGGCCATGCAGAGTCTGGGGCCACAGCCCAGACCTGCTGCAGCAGGACCCTTGCTCCCACAGGATGCCCGGGGCTCATCCAATTGGGAGAGGCAGCTCTATAAATCACACATCAGATAGTGTTTTAAAATCATTCCAAATGAAAAATAAGAACAAACAAACCAAAACAGCAAGGATTTGGGCCAGAAAACGAAGCCACTGGCTGGGATGTGAGACTGACACACACCTTCCCTAGAAACAAAACATAATTGATCCCTCACTAGAGAAACCCTTCAGCAGGAAGGAAGTGTTCTGCTAAGTTTACAAACACTGAGATTCTGACGAGAACCACATGCAGTAGCTCTGGCAGAGAAAGACGCAGAGTCTGAAAACCTCCACAGGGAACCAACGCCGGCCACGCTAAGAGCCTGCCCTCAGGCCCTCCTGCAGGGGCGGCAGTGGGCTGGGGAATGGCGGTGATGTGGGCTGTGTTCTAGATCCTGCAGCCATCTGAGCGTCAACTCCCTACCGACTTCCAGGAGCTAAGGACCGCATCTCTGCAGAGCGTCAACGCCACGGGTCAGAAACCTCTAGGTCCTGGGGACTTGCCTGGCCCCTGGTCTTCCTGTCCCTGTGTTTCCAGTGCAGCACTGTGAGTGGATTACACAGCTCCTAACCTTGAGAACAGTTGGGCTACCTGTACTTGACCGACCTGGGGTGGTCCTGCCTGCCCTAAGGCTCCCACGACAGACGGGAGAGAAAAGCACCCTGGCGCTGGTGCTGTCTCGCTGTGGCAGATAACATTGAATGGAGGGATAAAGGAGGGAAAGGGGGAACTTGTGCAACTCAGAAACAATCCTGTAGACAGGGAAGAACCTCTTTAACACCCGAGAGACTAAATTTCCATGGAGAAAAAAACAGTTGGGGAAACAGGACAACTGAAAATCAAAGCAGATTTAGTTATTATCAAAGTGACCCAAAACCTCGCAGAGAACAAGGCTGACACATGGCAGGTGCAGGGGCGAGGCAGGTCCTCTTAGAGGCTGGGCTTCTGGCCAGGACTTGTCAAACACACCCACTGCTCACTGCCTCCACGTGGAAGCTCTTGCTTTCTTCTCTGAGATCCACTCTAAAGCTCCCAGAGGGATACACGCTGGGCCTGAGGCGGGCCTCGTCTTCTGGGGGACGTACCTGTTGATGGCGTGGATGGGAGGCGGTGGAGCACAGGACAGCCTGGCGCAGGCGTAGTAGTCGCCAATGGACTCGATGATACTGGCCACCACAGCGCTGAGCATACCAATGACGCCGGCCGCAGAGACGGTGGGCAGGCCCCACTGGACTGAGGAGGGAAGCCAACCGTGAGAACGCCAGGGGGGCAGACAAAGGGGCACCAGGCCCTCGAGCTCTTGGAGGGCTGAGGACTACAAGATCCACTTGCATTCTGAAGCGTGTGGAATTTGATAACAGATCTGAATCCAGTGCATCAGGTACCTGGGGACAGCAGTGACTAAGTCAGGGCCCAGTGAGGAACACCATCCCCTATGTCTTTAAAAGAAAAAATTCCCGGGGCTGGCGCTGTGCCACAGCAGGTTAAACCACCGTCTGCAATGCTAGCATCCCACGTGGGCACCGGCTTGAGTCCTGGCCAGTCTACTTCCAATCCAGCTCCCTGCTAATGTGCCTGGGAAAGAATGGAAGATGTCCCAAGTGCTTAGGCCCCAGCACCCAGGTGGGAGACCTGGATGAAGCTCTTGGCTCCTGGTTTCAGTCTGGCCCAACCCTGGTAGTTGCAGCCATCTAAGGAGTGAACCAGCAGATGGAAGATCTCTCTCTCTCTCTCTCTCTCTGTCGCTCCCTTTCTTGCTGCATGAAACTCTTTCAAATAAATAATCTTAAAAAAAAAAAAAGGAAAGAAAAAAATGGCTAGGAAAAGTTGCTTCTCTACGTGCTTCAAACTCGTGCTCATTGTCTACTACTAAATGACAACCTGACACGGCCTGCTGGGATGGGATGGAAGCCTGTAGCAGAGGGACTGACAGCCCTGCTGTAGACGGCTGCTGCAAAATGCTACTGCTCTTGCCCATGGGGTGGCATCAAACAGATAAACAGTGAAAATTCCCCAGCTGAATTTAAATCCCAGTAGCAAAGCATGCACAAGGTAGGACCGACTCACCCCAACATACTGACAGCACTTACACACACACACACACACACACACAAAAACCCCATGTTATGGAAAATCACAGTTTCATTTTAAATGGCAAAGAAAAGTCCCACTATAGTTTCATTCTTCTTCTTCTTTTTTTTTTTTTTTTTTTTTTTTTTTTTTTTTTTTTTTGACAGGCAGAGTTAAACAGTGAGAGAGGCAGAGAGAAAGGTTTTCCTTCCGTTGGTTCACCCCACAAATGGCTGCTACAGCCCACCGATCTGAAGCCAGGAGCCAGGTGCTTCCTCCTGGTCTCCCATGTGGGCGCAGGGCCCAAGGACTTGGGCCATCCTCCACTGCCTTCCCGGGCCACAACAGGGACCTGGACTGGAAGAGGAGCAACCAGAACAGAATCTGGCACCCCAACCGGGACTAGAACATGGTGTGCCAGCGCCACAGGCGGAGGATTAGCCTAGTGAGCCGTGGCGCCGGCCTGTAGTTTCATTCTGAGTATCTGAATTTACTTAATTCTTCATAAAATGAATTTCTTTATAAGTCAATTAATGTGGACATTGGAAGCCACTGATCTTATGCAATAAAAATAGCACGAGTTTCTTTCATGCTTAGAACAAACTCTTGATGAAATAGCCGGCCTTCTTCCCTTGAGCCCCTGGTTCTACCCCAGCCACCAGGCTAAGGCAGCAGAGACAAGGATGATGGTTGGCAGAGGTCTCCCAGGCAGTGGCCAGCGATGCAGCTCGGGGCACAGGCCACCTGAAAGAGCTAGGAGCCCTGTGACTGGCTGTATTCCAGAGCGAGAGCCATGCTGGGGCAGGGTAAGGGTATGTGAGGATGTCAGTCCCAGTCCAGGGAGGGAATCGTGGAGGAGATGGAGATGGGGGGTACCCTTTGAAGGATGGGGAGGCCCTCCCTGGGGCACAGAATAGGGGAGGGGTGCGGGCAAGTCTAGGACTGGCCCAATAGCCACCAGCAGGGGCTTGGCCTTTGTGGCCTAGGTAACAGGGGGCAACTATAGGTTTGCAAAGAGAAAGAGGATGTGCAGCCTATGACTGGAGGGACAGGGAACAACTGCTCCTGCCCAGGGCTAGCTTGCTCTGTGGGTGTGGCTGGGGCTCCAGGCATGGTTCCTGCAGCAGGGGCTCACTCCACCTGCACCCACTGGAAACATGACTGGCCAGCACCCCTCTCTGGGGTGGTTTGGAAAGGACTTTTTTCATTCCAAGGTTTTCTTCATCAAGTAGTATTTTGAATTTTCTAAAGAACCTTTTATACTATTACATACGTTGTTACTGTTATAGCATTGTGGCTTCATTTCCCTGTCTTGAGTTTGATGGGACGTTCTTATCTTGCTGCAAACAAAGTTGAGTGTCCCTAATCTGAAAATCTGAAATGTTCTAAAATCTGAACTTTGATCACCAACATGAAGCCACAAGTGGAAAATTCCACATCGGCAGTCATGTGACAGGTCACGGTTAAAACACAGGCTCACTAAAAATCATGTATAAAACCACCTTCAGGCCAGGTATATAAGGTAGATAAGAAACATGAATGACTTTTTGGTGCCGAGTTCTAGTCTCAGTTGCTCCTCTTCCAGTCCAGCTCTCTGCTGTGGCCTGGGAAGGCAGCGGAGGATGGCCCAAGTGCTTGGGCCAATGCACCTGCATGGGAGACCAGAAGGAAGCACCTGGCTCCTGGCTTCAGATTGGCGTAGCTGTGACCATTTTGGGGGTGAACCAACGGAAGGAAGACCTTTCTCTCTCTCTCTCTCTCTCTCACTCTCTAACTCTGTCAAATAACATTTAAAAAAAAATAAAAAGAAAAAAGAAAGATAAATGACTTTTGTGTTTAGACTTGGTTCCCATCCCTAAGATAACTACATAGATGCAAATATTTTAAAACCTGGGGAAAAAAATCCAAGATCTGACACACTTCTGGTCCTAAGCATCTCAGTTTCCAATATTCTCCATTTCTTTATTATTATTCCTTTCTTCCTCCAAAATTATTTAAGAGGCAGAGATAGACAGAGGGGGATGCAGGCAGAGACAGACATAGCTAGCAAGCTCCCATCTGCTGGTTCACTCCTCAAATGTCCACAATGGCCGAGTCTGGGCTGGGGTGAAGTCAGGAGCCAGGAATTTAGTCCATGTCTCCCATGTGGATGGCAAGAGCCCAATCATTTGAGCCACCACTGCCATCTCTCAGGGTCTATGTTGGCAGGAAGCTGGAATCAAGATCCAGAGATGGGGCTCGAACCCAGGTACAGTGATATGGAATGCAGGGCTCTTATCTGTAAGGCAAACACTTGCCACCAGTGCCTTTTTTCCCCTTTTATCTGAAGTTCTGAATGTTGATTTCTAAAATCTTTGTTCCATGGACATCGACATTTTAAATTTGTAATGTTAATTTTGGATCCATTCTCCATGTGTGTGTGTACACGTATGTAAACATATGTATTTAGAGCCTTGCTGGTGTCCAGCCTTCTGTCTTAAATCTGTTAACGTGTCTCTCCTTTTAACTAGAACCCTTATTTGTGTGTTACTTTACTGCGGAGTTTCTCAAACTGCACACTGCTGACATTACAGATGAGAAGCACACATATTCACAGTCAGTCCGGATACACCTGTCCCCGGATGAAGCCAGACCAGGAGAGGATACACAGAGCTACCTCTCTGCAGGTGTTGTTCATGGGGCGGAGCTTCGGAACTACAGCAGCTCACAAACGACAGCAGCGCTTGCCGGCTCCCAGTCACACTGAGTGTCCTCTGCGCTAAGTCCCGCCCCTTGTGCCTGGGCTCCGGAGGCCCCTGGAGAAACACAGGAGCAGCTGTGGGGCCGCCTCCTCCCTGGCCCCCACCTCTCCTCTTCAGCCTCACCATGGGATCCTTAATCTCAATTTATTTAGGATTACAAGGTATGTTTATAAACTGTGCACATTCTTTTTTGGAAACAGGATACTGAGACGTGATCTTGATGGGAACGCCGTTTCAGGAAGACTAAGCTTTGTAAAGCTTTTGTAAGTGTATTGAGTACAAGACGGACAAGTGCCAACATCCTCTTCATTTAGCATTCAACATCCTCATCATCAGGGCGGTCACCTCTGACCCAACCTTAGTATTCTAGGCTTTGCTTGCCTTTTCTCCTTGTCAATATAAAATATGAAAGTGAGACAGCTAACGAGGGGCATAAGTGGGCCCACCCTAAGCTCAGACTTCAATTCTAACAAAAATCCCAAATGCTGAGCCGGCGCCGCAGCTCACTAGGCTAATCCTCGGCCTTGTGGCACCGGCACACCAGGTTCTAGTCCCGGTCAGGGCGCCGGATTATTTCCTGGTTGCCCCTCTTCCATGCCAGCTCTCTGCTGTGGCCAGGGAGTGCAGTGGAGGATGGCCCAAGTCCTTGGGCCCTGCACCCCATGGGAGACCAGGATAAGTACTTGGCTCCTGCCATCGAATCAGCGCGGTGCGCCGGCCGCAGCGCGCCAGCGGCGGCCATTGGAGGGTGAACCAATGGCAAAGGAAGACCTTTCTCTCTGTCTCTCTCCCTGTAAACTCTGCCTGTTAAAAAAAAAAAAACCAAATGCTGAGAACTGAGGCTTCACCATGGAGTGACTGGGCATGGACACCTCTGTGTTCCTCTACACTGTTTTCGGGGTTGGGATCTAGGAAGAGGCACACATGGGTCGGGTGCTGGTTCCGCTAGGGATCAAGTTCTCTCCCCCAGTGAGTTGCCCAACACTCGCATTCTAACTTAAGCTCCGTCTTCCGGCTCTGTGTGGGTATCCGTTTACCTCCACAGCTGTGGCAAGGTTAAAACGATTACGGCCACCCATTAAAAGATTAGGAAAATTCCGCCATGCTTGGGCAGCTTGCTGGCTAATTGCCCCGGCCCCGCCCACTCACACCTGTGTGCCTTGGCAGGTCTGGGCCCTGGCAACTCTGCCCCTGCTTTCTTGGGGGCTACCCTCCAGTCCTGGCCAGCACAGCTCCCAGCTGGCAGGGGAGCCCCTGTCCAGACCTCATCCTAGCAGAGCCTGAAGGCCAGCGGCTCGGGGAAGAAGCGAGCTGGCTGGTCTGTGTGTGGTCACCACTGTCCTCAGGGGACAAAGCTCTCCTCCTTTGCTCTGCAGCTCTCTAATGACCAGAAGCGTGAGAGCTGCAAGAGACAGCCTAGGACAGAGACGGCGCTTCCTGCTGCAGACTTCTGCCAACCTGCAGGGCCTCCGTGCGGGGCAAGCTCGGGATCCCAACCCCTGTGGCCAGCAGGATACTTACATGGGTACGGAACCTTAAACCACGGGGCCACCAGAAGTACGCCCTGCCTGGCATCAGTGCGGGCATAGAAGCCGTACTTGGTGCTGTCGGGTGGGAAGACGTCTGTCACCGTGAAGATGAAGCAGAGCAGCCAGGACACAAGGATGGCCAGGATTATCTAAAGGGGTCAAGGGAGAAGTTCTGTCAGGCCCATGGAGCCAGTGGCTGCTGGCCACGCCCACGACCTCCGACCACACGCCCAGCCCAGCCCAGCCTAGCGCCCTCCACTGGCAGTGCTCGGCACGGCTGCTCCATGGATGGAATCGCACTGAGAAAGTTGTCTCCCACGGCTGAACCGACTGCGATCTTCCAAGAGCTGGCTGGTAAGCTACTGTGGAGACGGTGCCTGCTGGGACCACACGCAGTCGGACCCCACTCAGCCCCAGGGACAGGGCCCTTGCTTTCTCCAGTCCTGCTCCTGTTTCCAACCTGGAACCTTCCAAAGCTTCTGAACTTCATAGGCCACAACAAGTCGGGTGGCCGTCAGCTCCCCAAGGTCACTACCACGTCCCTCGCGTGGACAGTTTCCACCTGGACCAAGGGCAACCATGTCGCTGTGGCGGGCAGGACCCAGCCACTCACCGGGAACATTTTGAAAAGCTGCAACTTGTATGCGGTCCACCCTTTCTTGGATTTGTAAATCGGCAGAGGAAACTTGACATTTCTGGCATACTGAGAAAACAGTAACACGAGGAAAATTGTCCTGTGGAAAGAAAAGCAGCTAGGTTAAAGGGTGTTCCTTCAGGGTCTGAAAAGGACAAGCAAAGCTTCAGTGACAAAACTGGCCATGGGTGTGTCTGTCGCTCACCCAGAGGGCAGCCGGGACTCTGCAGGACTGCATGGGACACCAAACCCTTCAGGAATACCTTCTCGGGGAGCATGACTCCCCTCCCTGACCCAGCATTGCCTGACGTTGAGATGAAATGGCAATGCCATGGCTTGGGCTGAGTTCTCACAAACAGAATAAGGAATATCCGCACGGCTAAGGAAAGCTCATGCCATGTGAGGATGAGAGGTGCCGGTACGGCACAGGCTGCACAGGTTCACTACAAGCAGAAGTGAGCCCCCCCGCCCCCACCCTCCGTGTGCCTGCCTATGCAGGAACTGGCGGGAAGGACATGGCAAAACAAATGTCCACGGGAACTGGTAATACAATTCCACTTTTGTGGAAAACACAGATATACTCACAATGAGTATAAATAACTTCTAACAAGCAAAAATTGAAACTTCCATATTTAAGAAAAGTACACGCAGTAGAATTCAGGATTAGTGATGCTCTGGGAGGTCTTGTGCCAGATGTCACAGTGAGGTCACCTTGTGGAAGGCTGTGACCTCAGCCTTACAGGTGTGGCTTCCAGGTTCGTCCCGTTTGACCACTGGGATGAAGCCAACAGTCCCAAGATCCCACGGCTAGTCTGAGAGTGCTGGGGCCAGGGCCTACCCAGCTCTGCAGCCTGAGCCTTGTCCACTGCTCTGCTGAGTACAAGGACAGGGAGGTCTGGGCTGGTAGAGGACCACTTGGGATTGCCCTGTGGTGGGACCCTGACACTCCTGCACACGTGGGCTGGTGTAGGACTGCTTCTCTCCCCTGGGGGGATTCACTCACTCACCACTGAAATAATGAAAGAGCGCAAGGACAAGCCGGATGCCCCATGGGGCGGCTCCTCCGCCCAGGTACAGCCTGAGGTGGAGCTGCAGGAAGTGCGAGTTCCCGACCAATGAGCTCAATCATTGCTGGGCTCGGTTCCAGCTGCTGAGATGGAATTATTAGCTCCGTCGACAGCCAGTCTGGTGCCGCTTCACTGCTGCATTCCTAATGAGGCGTGGACTACAGCCCGGCTGCAGAGCAGGTATGTGCTCTCCTCTCCCCCCTTCTCAGGCGCTGCGGTGTGAACTGGCGACCCATTGGGGGTCTCTGCCAGTACTGGTTCAAGGTTTAAAATGCACATGGTGCCCAAGTTACTGCAATTCCTCTGGGACAGTCAACTTTAATAAAAACAATATATCAGGGCTGGTGCTGTGGCTTAGTGGGTAAAGCTGCTGCCTGAAGTGCCAGCATCCCATGTGGATATTAGTTCGAGTCCTGGTTGCTCTACTTCCAATCCAGCTCCCTGCTAACATGCCTGGGAAAGCAGCAGCAGATGGTTCAAGTCCTTGTGCCCCTGCACCCATGTGGGAGACCTGGAAGAAGCCCCAGGCTCCTGGTTTCAGATCAGCTCAGTTCTGGCCACTGTAGCCATTTGGGGAATGAACCAGGAGGTGGTTCTCTCTCTGTCTTCCAAATAAATAAATAAATCTTTTTAAAAAAATACAGGAAAAGCAGATGCTAAATCTGGCCTATTTTAACCTTAGAGAGGCATAAAATTTTTGTGTTTGAAAAAAAATGCTGCTTCTTTTTTTTTCTTTTTTTTGGGGGGGGGGGCAGGCAGAGTTAGACAGTGAGAGAGAGAGACAGAGACAAAGGTCTTCCTTTTCTGCTGGTTCACCCCTCAATGGCCGCTGCGGCCGGCGCACTGTGGCCAGCGCACCACACTGATTCGAAGCCAGGAGCCAGGTGCTTCTCCTGGTCTCTTATGCAGGTGCAGGGTCCAAGGACCTGGGCCATCCTCCACTGCACTCCTGGGCCACAGCAGAGAGCTGGACTGGAAGAGGAGCAACTGGGACAGAATCTGGCACCCCAACTGAGACTAAAACCCAGGGTGTGGAGGATTAGCCTACTGAGCCACGGCACCGGCCATTGCTGCTTCATTTTAAAGTGAATACTCCAAGGTCCACAAAAGCTACTGATATTATTTCAGGTAAGACCTACCAATACCAGTACCCACTTTGCAAAGGGCACTGAGGAGAGAACAGGGACAGAGTTTGAGGGAGGGCACTCAGATCTCAGGCCTAGGAGCTGGCAATCTGTTCATCAGACACATGAACAGTACATTTTTTTCCCTTGTATAAGACCCATCTAAGTGGGGCCAGACTTGTGGTATAGCAGGAAAAGCAGGCACATCTCATATGGGTGCTGGTTCTGGCTGCTTCAAGTGGGAGACCTGGAGGAAGCTTCAGGCTCCTGGCTTTGGCCTGACCCAGCCCTGGCAGTTGCAGCCATTTGGGGAGTAAACCAGCAAGATGGAAGATATGTGTGTGTGCAACTCTACCTTTCAAACGAATAAATAAATCTTTTTTAAAAATACCCATTTAAGTTTATTTTTATCCTCAATACACCTGCGGCAGACAGGCCAGGTGCCCTGTGAGCGTAGGGCAAAGGCACAGGCTCAGAGATGGGGATGCACCTGTATTCTCAGTGTCTGGGCCTGGCAGAGGGCACCAGCGGTCAGCCCCAGAGCCTCTGGCTGCACGGCAGGTGCTTCCCACCTCAGGCTTAACATTTCTCATCTTTTTAACCTTTATTTTACTTTACTATTATGCAAGCAGTACATACTAAGTTGTAGAAAATTTTGAAAAGGCAGATAAGCAAAAGAATGAGACAAAAACCGAAGGCGACTTACAACCCCCACGCTGGGTGAGAAAATCAGGTAACACTGTGGCCTATCCATTTCTGATTGGCTATTCCCTGCCAGGCATCAGGGTCAGAGGAAGACAGATGGATAGCCTGCCCCCATCCCTGTCCTCAGGGCACCAATGGGTTCTTCTCTAACCCATGTTGGGATCACACTCTACACTATTTCCTAACCAGCTGTCAGCAGCTATCAATGCCAAGAGCACTTCTCTACCTCCTGCTTATGGACAGACCATAACCGTTTAACAATTCCCTTTGGTGTGACACTGGAAGCTACATGAACAACTTCACAAGCCCACCCACAGAGACCAAAATCATCCACTGGCTGCTCACTGGGACATGGTGTCTTATTGTAATTCTAAATCCCTGCCCATTTCATCAATTCAGCTACCTGTATCATCGCTTATTTTAAAATTTTTCCTTTACACATGAGGATATGCATTTCAGCACTGCTTTAGACATCAAATACTTTAAACCACATGAGTGTCAACTGGGGCGTGGCTGGACACACGACAGACCATTCACACAACTTAAGCTTGTGCAGCTTCAGGAGGGGTAAGAACCATCTGCAAACAGGGCTCTGGAGAGACCAGCCAACAACTTGTTGGGGTGAGACAAGTTACACAATAATAGGATGTTAATGCTGTGTGCTTCTGTTTGCCTGTATGTGCATAAAAACGTAAAGATATGGAAGGACAAACACCACACTTAACTAATCATGGGATTTCCTTTGAGAGATGAGGTGAGTGGGAGGGGATTATTAACTTACTTCAGATGTCTGCTTAATTCCTGTTCAGTTTCAAATGACTAGCATTTAAATGGATGGGGAGGGCAGGGAGACAGTCGGTGCTCTTGAGCTTGAGGTAGGATGTGGGTGTTCTTTATACTAGACTTTGCATTTTTATGTAGGTTCAACCTTTTTCCTAAGTAAATAATAAATTTTCTCAGGAGAAACAGTTTCTATTAAGGACTTCTGTATCGATGGCAGCTGCTGATTCATTGAACTGGGGCATCTTCTGTGGACACCAGCTGCCACTGCAGCGAGTTGGGTGCCCCGTTTGTGCGACCCCATCCGAAGAAAAGCAGGGAGGACGCTCCCACTACCTGCCACAGGCGTGAACCGCGGACAAGGAGTGCGTGGCCGAGCCCGGGACCTCGGGCACAGGAGCCCTCCTTGTGCAAGTTGTTGAGATTCATTTCTTTTTTTTTTTTTTTTTTTTTTTTTTTGACAGGCAGAGTGGACAGTGAGAGAGAGAGACAGAGAGAAAGGTCTTCCTTCGCCGTTGGTTCACCCTCCAATGGCCGCCGCGGCCGGCGCGCTGCGGCCGGCGCACCGCGCTGATCCGATGGCAGGAGCCAGGAGCCAGGTGCTTTTCCTGGTCTCCCATGGGGTGCAGGAGATTCATTTCTAATCTAGTTTCACAGCGGCTCTGACATTGGTATAGCTAAACCTACCCAATATCTACCTTAACAAAGATCTTCCCCACGCTGTGATTAAATATTTATGTAGGCTGTCTTCTAGCGTGTTCACAGTGTTTGATTCGACTGAAATGTCACCTGGTATCAAGCAGGACTCTGGTATTTTCCTATTGTTTTCCTACACGAATCTCTCACGTCCCCCTGGCTGCAAACAGGCTCACCACGCTGTTCTAGACATCTTTCCTTGGTCCTGCTTCCCCCCCCGCTTCTGCTCCAGCAGTGTCCATCTCTGTCCCAGGCCTACGGTGTGACTGAGGAAGCTCTGCGATGTATCTAGTTCCTGGGAGGGCAGGTCGCCGGGCCTGCCCCCACCCCTTCTGTACCGACCCACACTCTTGTTTTCTGGTCTCACGCATGGGCTCGCGTGCCCAGAGCGGCCTGGGTCAACCCCCGTGACGAGAAACATGCTGATCTCAGTTCCTGCCTGCTGTTGTCTCTCAACATTGAAGTGCGGGGCATTTTTAAATCCTCTTCAGGAAACATCCTTCTATTCCCACCCCTCTGACAGCAGGGACACAGGCTGAGTTTGATCAAATATTTTTTGAAGAGTCATCATGGTTCTCATGAATAAAAACACACGAGCAAACTAATTAGTAAGTGCACTCGTGTTGGGTTTTGTCAGCACATTATCTGTTATCTCCTCACCCTTGAATTCCTGAAATGACACAAGGGGTCTTTCGCTATAGTATTTCTAGCAGCATTTCCTCAGACCACATTCCAAACAATATCCTCCCAAGATACGTTTATAGGCGTGGCATTAAAAATAAATTAGGTTTGAGCAGTGCTGGGTACCAAATGCCTGTCTCGGTGAGGAACAGTGTTTCGCATACTTGCATCTGAAAGACTGCAAGGAGCCTTGCTGTGGGTGACCTGGATGTGGCTGAACTCTGCTTGGAACATGAACACAGAATATCCATCAGCCCAGTTTTGTTTTGTTTTTCACAACCCTGGGCTGAGGGCCCAGGGTTCTCCTTTTGTCAGTGAGGACCTGTCACGAGGGTGCAGGTGGCTGGGCAGTTCCCACTTTTCTCGGCGCTCCAGAGCAGCAGAACCCACGCAGGATGTCTCTTCCTGAAGATGCAGTACACTCGCCGCTAACTGACAGGGCCCAGGGGTCCACTCCGGATCAAAGACCTGCGACAACGTTCTTCCTGTGGTCATGGGCTGCATCCCCGCTGCCTTCTCACTAAACTCACACCCTGCCTGCTCAGCACCTGCCCTGTCGGAGAAGAAGGGGCACCAGGTGCTGCAGGTGCCACGGTGACTGTCTGCACGAAGGAAGCTGACAGCCCAAGGACAAAGAAGAGCTCTTGGAAACCAAAACGGACAAGAGCAGAAGTGAGAAGCTTGATAGAGAGATTGACAGGTGAAGCTGCGGAGATTCCCACCAACAAAGAAGACGAAGAGAAGAAAAACAGGAGAAGGAAAAGGAAAAGAATGGAGGCGGGGCCGGCGCTGCGGCATAGCGGGTTAATGCCCTGGCCTGAAGCGCCAGCATTCCATATGGACGCTGGTTCTAGTCCTGGCTGCTCCTCTTCCAATCCAGCTCTCCGCTATGGCCTTGGAAAGCAGTTATAAGATGGCCCAAGTCCTTGGGCCCCTGCACTCACATAGGAGACTCAGAAGAAGTTCCTGGCTCTTGGCTTCAGATTGGCTCAGTTCTGGCCATTCCAGCCAACTGGGGAGTGAACCAGCGGATGGAAGACCTCTCTCTCTGCCTCTCCTCTCTCTGTGTAAATAAATCTTAAAATATATATATTTATTTAAAAAAATAAAGAATGGAGGTGACTCGGGGAGGTCCGGTGTAAGCCACGGGGAGCAGGCTGTGCAGGTTAGTAGCACAGAGACGACAGGAGAAGGAGCGGCGTGAGGGGCAGAGAGGGAATCCGAGGTCTAAGGCTTTCTCCCACTTATACTTGAGGAGTCTTGTGGCTTGGCGAGCGCAGGGCAAGCTTGAGGGCTGGCCTGCGAGTGTGGTGCTCAACGGCTCTGACCTCCGGGTTGACATGGGACCGTGGAGAGCTGCAGCCCGGTCCTGACGACCTCAATGGTCAGAGGTTGGAGTGAGAGGCAGCGAATCGTCACGACTTGAGCTTTTCTGTGAAGCCACCTGTAGTTTGCTAGGTTTTTTTTGTGTTTTAATTTGGGGGCAGGCAGCGTCCGGCAGCTCCTCTCATCTTAACTAGGCCACGCCACAAAAGATCAGCTCTGGACTGGTCGCTTTTATTTGCTCCACGTGTTCTGTACCCTTGTTAACCCTCCCCTCTCCACCTTCATCAGATTCATAACTGAAGCCTGCTTTTCTAGCTCCTGAAGATAAAATCAGCTTTAAAAGTTGTGAATTTTCTCAACAAGGGTGACTGGTGCTGGCATTTGTGAAGCTGTTAGTAGCAGCAAAGGGCCCATTTCCTCTCTGCTCAAGAGTTATTTATAAAAATGTTCTAATTAGCCTCTAAGCGGTTGGGGTTTTTCCTCCCTCACCCTCTTGACGCTGGTTTCTAATTCTACTGTATTACAGTGAACTCCTCCATCTTGGTGTTCACTGTGTGTCAGCGAGTGAATACTAACACAAGCCATCACACTCAGGCAGGTGTGGCATACATTTGCACCAACCTTTCGTGAAATGAGAAAATTAAATAAAATTAAATTCTTCCCTGTGTAACACTGTGTGAATTACAATTAAACTGTGACTCACTTTATTCGCACATCGTGTCCTAAAATGCAAAAAGACTGTACTCGGAGAATTAAGCTCTGTCAGAGCAGTGGGGTCTGAAAGCCGCACCAGCTGTGTGACTCTGGGCCAGCAACACTGCAGCTCTGTCCCTTGGTCTCTTCGGCTGTCCAATGGGAATAATGATGCTGTCTGCCTTGTAATACGAACAACTGTTTAAATAAAGCGCTGATGCCTGGTTTAGAAAGCTCCATAGCCAGCACCATGGCTCACTAAGCTAATCCTCCGCCTGCAGTGCCGGCACACTGGGTCCTAGTCCTGGTTGGGGTGCTGGATTCTGTCCCGGTTGCCCCTCTTCCAGTCCAGCTCCCTGCTGTGGCCCAGGAAGGCAGTGGAAGATGGCCTAAGTGCTTGGGCCCTGCACCCGCATGGGAGACCAGGAGAAGCACCTGGCTCCTGGCTTTGGATTGGCGCACTGCGCCGGCCATAGCAGCCATTTGGGGAGTGATCCAATGGAAGGAAGACCTTTCTCTCTGTCTCTCTCTCTCTAACTCTGCTTGACAAAAAAAAAAAAAAAAAAAAAAACACCTCCATAAATTCTGCCTGGTAGTAAATAATTACAGAACAGTTCATAAAGCACAGAATAAATCTGGAAGTCATCTCTGGCAGGACTTCCTTTGCTTCAGAAGTGTTAGCGGCTGGAAACATTACTGACGGTGTCGTCAGTGACTGCACATGTGCTGCACACACAGGAGCCGGAGTTCCCTGCCTCAGTCCTGTATGTCTGCACTGACACAAAGCGTCCACACCTCTGAAAGGGGCGAGGGCAGCTTCAGCAGACTTGACGTTCTGGGCAAGGGGGCCACAAGGTCCCCGGCAGAGACCCCGGATTCTGCCGCGGAGCTCTGTTTGGCCGGGGGAGCTGGACCACACCATCAGTGCCGACAGACCCTTCTGCAGCTCCTGTCCACTGGTGGCCTGGAGGTATTTTTTAGGAGTCATTTGAAGGATGTGGCTTCTCAGTATTTCAAGTCATGCGCCTGAGACTTAGCATGACCTCAAAAGTTAAGAGCTGAGGATGGCACCACCTGACCCATTTAAAACCTTCCACTTCTCCCCTGACGTGACATCACGGCCAAGTCTGTCTTTGGAATACCTTGGCTGTCTATCACTTCCTAAACTCTGGGGCTAAGATCCTTTCCACCATTCCCTGGCACAAGAGGAATAAAGTTCAAACTGTCAGACTGTTCTTTCTAAGAGAGTAAAAAAAGTTATCTCCCAGCATCTATGCGAACGTTCCAGAAGGCCGCCCTACAGTAGTGACATGGAGTTAGGGGACACACTTCCCATCCGCTCCCGCAACACTTACAGCATGGCGATGCCCCAGTGCTTCCCCGCTCTCTCCCCAGCTGCCTGGAAACCCGAGAGGCCGATGAGGGCGACCGTGGGCGTGATGGTGAGGGGCCCGATGTAGCGCAGCAGAGCCCCGGGCAGGCCCAGGAGGCCGATGAAGACTTCTATCAACGAGGACATGATGATAGCCCCCTGGATCTGGAAACAGAGACAGCGCAGACCTGAGCATGAGCTGCATCAGGTCAGACACCCCACACGTCACCTGCCACGACCACTAACCCCCCAGACAAGCTATGTCATCATACAGGGGGCACGACACAGCTGGACACTCACTGGGACCTAGCACAGCTGAGTACTGCATCACTGATGCAAGATCATTACAGAAATGCGCACCGAGGGGCAGGGGTTGCGGCACATGGTGTTAAGTCACCACAGCCCCCGTCAGACTGTCTGGTTCGAGTCCTGGCTCCTCTGCTTCTGATCCAGCCTCCTGCTAGTGCGCCTGAGAAGTGCACCTGTCACTCAGCCTTTCAAGTGAATAATTTTTTTTTTCAAAAGTAAATGGTGCACAGAGTATAAAGCAAGCTATCCTTCACCACTGAGAAACAATATAGACAAAATGTCTGATGTCCACTTAGTGCACACACTGCAGGCCAGAGACTCATGGCTACAGAGTGGGTCTCTGGTGGACAGTCCAAGGGTGTCCAGTGTGAGAATGGCCATGTCTGTGCTAACCCTGCACAGACGGCGAATCATCTCAGATGTGAATCCGCGGCCAGCCCTTCTTCACATCTGCAGAGCGCCACACACGGCTCGGTGTAAGTACACTCGGGCAGACACATTCTCAGTAGTTCTTTCTGAAAACACAGGCAAATCCTGAGGCCAAGATGAGCAACTTTGCTCCCTGTCCACGCGCCAGGCCTCGGCTGGTCACACTGCAAGGTGTGAGCAGACAGGCGCGCGGGCCGGTAGAGGCGGGGCGCCGCCTGGCTGCACGCAGCCTTTCCACGGGCTCTGCTCGGCGGGGACATTAGCTACGCTTAGTTTGCCCAGAGCGAAACGTCTCAGATCCTGAGAGGGGCTAATGAACGTGAGTGCAGTTTCTGGGGAGCAGACAACGGCCGCTCTTTACCTCTCGGATCCGGGGGTACCAGATGTGCTCCGTGTGCAGCAGCTCTGCGGTCCCGTTGGCAATGGACACATCTTGAAAACACAAACAAAGACAAGGTTTTCCTTGGAGTGACCCTGAGGCCTCGCAGGACTCATGCACTTCACCCTTCAAGGAGAAGCTCCTCCCTGTGTTAAGTGTCCCGTGTCCATCAGCACCCATCCCTGCCATCCGACCTCAACAGGGCAGCGGAGCACACTGACAGGTGCGCTTCCCCAGGCTAATTTAACCAAATGCACCCCAGCGCCCTGAGAGCTCCCCAGTGTGTCACGGCTGACGGAAGCGGCGATCCACATTACTGGTTCCGGCCTCACGCCAGAAAGCCAACCTTCGCCAAGCGGCCGACTGAAATGCCCCACAGCGAGCTTGCTGGACTGAGGTTTTAGGAACCTAGGTAAAACAGAGGGCCTTTGCTGGCGCCTACAGCAAATCCATGGTCCCAAAGTAATTCCTAGGAGCGAGGAAGGAAGTGAGGGCTGGGACTCTGTTGCTCCTGGAACCTCAAAGCGTGAACTGTCTTTTGAGAGGGCTACAGGTCTGACTCTGATTTTCTCCAGTCCCTGACCTTGTCGGGTTCCTTAAGGATCTTTGCAATCACTAAGGAAGGGGACCGAGAGTCGTTTGCAGGAAACCGCAGGAGCCAGATCCTTAAAAAGCAGAGACGTTTCAGAGAAGGGATGCTGACGCAGCAGAGAGAGTGATTACTGGGGAGGGGTGGGGGTCGTCAAAACCACGGAGAGAGAGAGGCAGAAAAATAGCACAAGTATTTTTCTATCCCGTTCCCGCATGTATCAATTTCATTAGCATAGAGAAGTGAGGTCATGCCTGGTCCTTACTTGCTCTTAGGCTGGGGACAGATGAACGAGTGGATAGAGAGAGACAGACAGACACGATCCACAGATTGGAGCTCTAAGCTGTGTGTGGGTTTGTGCCTAATTCCATCAGGGACGTCCTGCTGCTGAGGGCAGCGTGGCCAGGCCTCCCTTCGGTCACCTGCATGAAAAGGACCCCAATGACATATGTGGAAATAACTGCAATTACCTGTGGTGTTACATTTCCATTTATCTAAAGACAGGATGGCTCGAGCAGGGGCCAAAAATGCAAAAGCACTGGCCTGAAACAGGGGTAACCTAAAAGAAACGAGACCAAAACCATGATCACGGCATCGGGAACTACCGAGGTAGTTCACTATTGACAGCGTAACAGTCTTTTCCACAGACACACAGCACATGGGTAAAGGCAGGCACACCTGGAAGAAAGAGCCCCGGCTGCAGGGATCGCCTCCTACGCCACACAGCTCCGTCCTCCCTCCTGCTACTCAGCCCCAGGAAGCTCTGGGAGGAGGGGGGTGGTCAGGGAGTCTGGGGTCAGTGCCAGCAGCCCCTGCCACCGCCACCTTTCCCCTGGAGGGAGGGGGCCTTTGGGCACCTGGGCTTCCCCCTTTGCCTGCTGAGCTATGAGCTCCTCCTTAAACGCCAGTGCGCTCTGCTACGGAACCTCCCCCCTCCTCTTCCCTTTCACAGTCTGATCCCCTGGCATGAGCAGCGTCTATCTCCTCCCGCTGTTCCAGTGTGAAGAGGCAAAGACAGCCCTGCTCACGGCCGGCAAGTATTGAAACTGTGTTAGCGATCCAGACCTCTCAAAGGGAAAGGAAGTGGTGAGTTATACAGGAGAGGAAATACACTAAATATTCTGCATCATCCTTAAAAATCCTCACAAGTGCTCGAACGCATCCTCAAGGGGCCGGGCACCCTCCCTGCCCACCTCCTCCGAATGAACGCACAGACCCTCGAACGCCACCACTCGGTCACTTTAGATGCTTGATGCTGAATTCACGAGCACTGTGGCTCCTCCAACTGGAAAGAACTTTGCCTTTTCTGAAGAACGCACAGTATCTCCGCTAGGTTGTACGACTGTGGCTTTACGGGCTCCTGAGAAAACTGTAGTTTTCGCATTATTTGTGGCTCTGGTTTGCAGAACTGGGGAGACCCCCCTCCCAGCCCCGATACCCAAATCCTTCTTAAAGGCTCTAAGTGGCCTTGCCAGTGAGACAGAAACCCGAGGTCTTCTCGCAGCTACCGGACAGCAGGTTCAGCCCACGGGGGACCAGGTACCAGATTGAGTGACACAGCGGGCTGGGCAAGTCCAGAGCCAGTGCACACCATTCTGAGTCAGACAAGGGTCAGGATCCCTGTGTCACAGACGCCCACGTGGCTGTGTTAACCACGCAATGAAAGCAGGAAGGGTGCTGGCTTTAAGATGGAGGCAGACCACCCAGCACAACCCAGACGCCCTGCTGACAGCCACTCCCATGGGCATACCCCCCACCAGCTGCCCAGCTACGACCACCTGCTGGAGGGGAGAACACTGTTCAACTTTGCAAAAAGCTCGAGCAGCATGAATTTTTGGGAGCACAAGCAAAGGGCAGAGGGAAGGCAGCACCTCACAGGGGAAGGAAGCCACCTCGCAGGGTCCAAGCAGCAGCTGTGTCACTGGGGTTTCAGATTTCAAGCCGTGCTTCCCACAGCAAGGGAAAGGAAGAGTGAGCTGCAGGAGGAGATCTAGGCCTCAGGAGCCTGGCCATCCCGTGCTGTCAGACTGGCACTAGGTTCCACGGGTCGGATCTCAGCCTGAATCTGATCGTGTCCTCTGTCAGGGCAAGCACTTTATGGGTTAACAAGGACGAAAGGCCTTGCCAGCACTGTGAAAAAGCAGCTCGCTCGTTTGCAAGCAGCTGGATTCTGGTTTCCTCTGAGTGGGCGACAACGGAAAAAGTCTCCCCCAGGGCAATCAGGAAAGAGCCACACGCACTGGTGCTAGTGTCGCCATTCAGCCACGCACAGCACTGCCCCGGCAGCTAGTGTGGGCTGTGCAACTGGCAGCATGACCCAGTGGCGACTGCAATATTCCTGGGGTAGCTGCAGCGAGAGCACATGAACATGCTACGCAGCAGCCTCCGAGCTCACGGTCATCAGAGCCAAATTCCCCAGAAAGAGACCAACACCACAGAGCGGTTGTGCCCAGGAGCCTGCCCAGCGTGAGGCTGGCCAATCCTTGCTCCTGTCTTGGAGATCCTGCTCACGTGACCATCATCCAAAACCTCAGGCACATGGATCGCCCCAGGCACCCAAGACTGCTGATGGGTGGGAAGGCTGATGGCTGGGAAGGAAGCTGATTAAACTGGCCGGTGCGGCAAATCTGCCACGCCGTCTGCTTTTGCGAGGCAGGGATCCCTGGAACACAGGCTTGCTCGCTCGCTCACCCGTGCACCGCATGGTTACCACGGACCCTGCAGGGCCTCGAGCAGCCACTTTCGCAGTGTTCTCTTTTGCATGGAAAGTCTACCTTCAGTGTGGAAAAGCCTGTGGATTCTCGCAGGGACCGCGTCTACAATCCACAGTATGACCAGCCGGTAGTGTCAAGCAGCCTGAGCAGACAGGACACTTTGTCATACCTGGCCCCCGTCAAGCCCCAGGTTAGGGCGGCAACAGGATCTAACCTGCCCCAGACAGGCTCTGCTTTATTGAAAGCCTTGTTGGAGGCTCCTCATTTCCGCCTGGCTACCAAGGTGAACTGAACCCCATGCCTGGCCCACCTGCCCTTTCACACATCTGCTGTCATCAACAATTGCCTGTGTTCAGTTTTTAGTTGTCACTCAAGCCACGTCCTCCAGGATCACTCCTGAAACTGTAATTTGTTCCCCTACAGTTCAAGACTTCCTAGCTGCCACTTTTGCAAGTCACCCGCCCGAGGTGCCGGGAAGAAATGGGGCAGGGTCTACGTCTCACGGGGTTCTGGGCTGGGGACCCCAGAGCAGCACTGCGAAGTCGCTTCTAGGTGAGGTCGAGACTGACAGCCCCTGTGCTAGAGGAAGCGAGCCATCACTTTGGCCCTCGTAACCACTTCTTGGGGACGTGCGAGACACAGGCACAAGGCTGAGCAGATACAACAATGAAAACAACTACGCAGCGCCTTGTGCGGGGTTTCTGCATTGTTCAGGAGATGCCAATCATGGCCACGTGTGAACGGGGCAGGCTGCTGTGGGCTCTGCAGGAGTGGTCACGGAGGCCAGGACGAGGGCGCTGGTAGCCCTCAGCATGTTCCTAACGAGAGCACAAAGGAAGCTGAAGCTGGACTGGGGAGGCTGGAGAACTGCAGATGCTTTACAGTGAGGGAAAGGACAGGGCAAAGGTCAGAGGGCGCAGGGCCAACACTCTGCCCGTGGGCAGAAGGAAAACCCCAGAAAGAGCCACTTTAGGGGAGCAGGACAGGTGACCCAGACCTGAAGCTACTCTGGCCTGGTGGGAACCTCACCGTGGAGGACGGCCCCAAGGCTGTGGGGCAGGGACCCTCCCCCCATCCTCTGGCCCTGGCTCAGGGGACCGAGCATCCCAGGCCAGGCTGCTGCACACTCGTTCACGGATGGGCCACAGTCTCTGCCGCTGCATTTCCCAGATGCTGACCCTGCCTGTCCCGGCCTCATGGCCAGATCTCTGGACCTAGCACGTACGTCCCCGGCCAACAAATGCGTGACTAGCTGATGGCTCCACCTACCAATGTCCTATAACAGGGATTTTATCAGACTAGAACTGGGAGGTTATTTTCTGGAATGTTGATTTTCGCTGCAAATTTGGGAGAGGGCATTGCTCAGACTGGAAGCCCTACACAGACGGAGCCATGAGGCATCAGCACACGATGGGCCAGGCAAAGCTTCAGGGCCACCGAGGAAGCCCTCCAGAAGCTCAGAAGGCCTCGGGTTGTGCAGAGCATCAGGAAGGCACAAAGCTATCTGCCCAGAACTTAGCTCTTCCATGAAAATGAACAAAAATAAAACCCGTTCACACAGACAGCAGGCATTGTGCCCTCGCTTCCTCAACCAACCAATCACCCACATCTCGCAAGACCCTTCGCTGCCACACGAGTGCAGGACAACCTGAAAACCATACCTGTGGCTGTGGTTTTAATATTGGATTTGCCATTGGGAGTGCCTGTCCCAAGTGTCTCTAGAGAACAGCAAACCGCAACATGCCAAAGAAAATTTGGTAACTGATGGCCTGCACCATTACTTACTGTACAAGGGGGCAGTTCTGACACAAAAAGTTCTGAAAGCTATGTATGTGAGAGATCTTCAAAAAATGCAGGAGGGGGCTAGTGCTGTGGCGCAATAGGTCAAGCCACCTCCTGTGATGCTGGCATCTCATTTGGATGCCAGTTTGAATCCTGGCTGCTCCACTTCTGATCCAGCTTCCTGCTAATGTGCCTGAGAAAGTAGCGGAAGATGGCCAAAGTGCTTGGGCTTCTGCCACCCACACTGGAGACCGGGAAAAAGCTCCTGGCTTCAGGCTGGCCCTGGCCCAGCCACTGCAGCCCATTTGGGGCCATGAATTAATGTGTGGAAGATTCTCTGTCTCTCCATCCCTCTGTCTTTCAAATAAATGTTTTTAAAAAATGCATGAGAAATGCATAGTACAGAAAAACTATACATGAATTTCAAAATTTATGCACCAAAATAAGCTTATTTTATAACTACATTTTCCCTGAACTTTCTGAAATACTCCCTTACCTGTGTATCTGTCGCTCTAATGGCTGGGCTGTTAGAGTCGCTTGCAGATCTAGCATACATCACCAACACTTCAGCACGCCTCCCCTAAGAATAAGCATATTCTCCTACATCTCCACCTTCCCCTCATCACAGCCAAGACCAGGGACAGCAATTTAATAATGCAATCCAACACTCAAGCCATACTTAAGTTTCTCTAATTGTTTAAAAAAAGTACTTACATCTCCTTCTCCCTTCCCCGACTGAAGCCCTACGTTGTGTCCAGTTATCCAGTGTCAGGTTCAGGTCCAGACCAGACATCTTTGGCAAAGAAACTGCACAGGTGTCACTGCCTCATGGCAGGAGCTCCTCCTTGGTAGAAGTTTGTTTAAGGCGGCAGCTGCTGTACCTCTCCACTGCAAAAGTGCCTCTTCCCCTGTGCAATTAATAATCTGCCCAGGGGCCGGTGCCGTGGCACAGCAGTTAAAGCCGCCGCCTACAGTGCTGGCATCCCATATGGGCACTAATTCAAGTCCTGGCTATTGCTCTTCCGATCCAGCTCTCTGCTATGGCCTGGGAAAGCAGGAGAAGATAGCCCAAGTCCTTGGACCCCTGCATCCATGTGGAAGACTCAGAAGAAGATTCTGGCTCCTGGCTTTGGATTGGCACAGTTCCAGTCATTGCGGCCATTTAGGGAGTGAACCAGTGGATGGAATACCTCTCTCTCTCTGCCTCTCCAATAAAATAAATAAATCTTTTTTTTTTTTTTTTTGGACAGGCAGAGTTAGACAGTGAGAGAGAGAGAGACAGAGAGAAAGATCTTCCTTTTCCCTTGGTTCACCCCAAAATGGCCATTGCGGCTGGTGCGCTGCACCGATCTGAAGTCAGGAGCCAGGTGCTTCTCCTGGTCTTCCATGTGGGTGCAGGGCCCAAGCACTTGGGCCATCCTCCACTGTACTCTCAGGCCACAGCGGAGAGCTGGACTGGAAGAGAAGCAACTGGGATAGAATCCAGCGCCCCGACCGGGACTAGAACCCGGGGTACCAGCACCACAGGTGGAGGATTAGCCTATTGAGCCATGGCACAGGCTAAATTTTTTTTTTTTTTTTTTTTTGACAGGCAGAGTTAGACAATGAGAGAGATAGACAGAGAGAAAGGTGTTCCTTCCGTTGGTTCACCCCCCCAAATGGTTGCTACAGCTGGCGTGCTGCGCCGATCCGAAGCCAGGAGCCAGGTGCTTCCTCCTGGTCTCCCATGTGGGTGCAAGGCCCAAGCAGTTGGGCCATCCTCCACTGCCTTCCCGGGCCACAGCAGAGAGCTGGACTGGAAGAGGAGCAACTGGGACAGAATCCGGCGCCCCAACCAGGACTAGAACCCAGTGTGCCGGCGCCGCAGGCGGAGGATTATCCTAGTGAGCTGCGGCGCCGGCCAAAATAAATATATCTTTAAAAAAAAAAATCTGCCTGGGGTTTCTTAGGCTGCATAACTATTACATCATCAGAATGGGTTTAAATGTTTTACTTTTCCAATTCTATCATGCCGTCCAGATTTAAACTGATGTCATTAGTAAAAAAGAGCTTTCCTTTTAGTCCAATTTTATCTCCCTCTTCCTCGCTTCCAAAAATTACTGTCGGCTCATGGATTCCTTTGTTATTCTACATTTTGCAATTCGCTACCGTTCTTAGTAATTAAACTGTCCACACTTGCCCAAAGCAGTCTGTTCAAGCCAGTTCCTGCTACTGCTCTCACAGGACGCCCTTTGAGCAAGCTCCTAGCTTTTTGCTACAAGACGTCCCAGGCTCAACTTGGCACTTTTCTAAACCCCCTCGCACCCCAGCCCACATCATTCTCCACCCTCAACTTACAGACCAAGGTCTTGTGCCGGGTGTATTGCTACTGAGACCCCATGTCTTCTATATGCTTTTGGGTAGCGAGAACACAGATGTCTCAATTCAACCCAGTGCCACTGCGCCCCTTCGCTCGTTCCTTCCATATTTGCATTCCCCTTTTCCTTTGCAGCCCCTCCTTTTCAGACATGATGGCATCAAATCAGACACTTTGCAACTTAAAGATCCGGCCAGGTACAAAGGTGCACATTAGATCTCTGGGGACATGGCGTGGTCCTGTCCGCTGACTGGGGTGGTGGGGAGGTACCTGCACACACGGGGAGAAATCTCCCGGCTGCACATGTTAGAAAGGGTAGATTTCACCCTAGGCCAATTACCTTTCAACAGATATGACTCAACAGGGATTATGCTAATCAAGAGTCTTCAGTGGGCTGGACGGTGAGGTGGGCGTGAGACAGGGGGAGATGAGAATATATCCCTTAAAATACAGAGTTAGGCCAAACAGTCACAAATTCCAAAAACTTTAAAAAGAAAGGAAAGCAAAGAAAAGGAAAAAAGAAAGGAGCCTCCTCCCAGCTCTTGGTGGCAAGTGCTCCTCTGCTGCTGTGCTGGGCCAGTCACTGGGGGTAGCCACAGGGGCGGGGACAAGGATGAGGACCAGCACCAGCAATCCAGCCCTGGGGGAAAGTGTGGGGCACACAGGCCCCACTGGTCAGAGAGCAAAGCAGGAACTACCATCATCAAACCTACATTCACCCTGGGGACCTGGTGCGTGCCCTGGAGCGGCAGAGGAAGCTCACGGCTCAGGGGAGGAGCCCATTTAGAACAGCTGAGCTAAGGAGCAAACTGGGGAATCTGTGAGCAGCCCCAACCCTCACCAGAGAACACACTGAGTGGCAGGGGGGAGGGGCTGAGCAAACACCACTGTGATTTGTGAATGCCTCTGGGATAGGAGCTGGGGTCAGTGGGGCTCACTCTGCTCCCAGCTGTATGCTCAGGAGCACAGCCACCTCCTGGGGCACTCACTCGGGGTGGCGAGGTTGTGTTGGGCTTCTCAGGCATTGCCTGCAGCACCCTCTCTGCCTCCTCCCCTCCCAGAGGGCTCCCTGTGATGAGGAGCGCAAACAGGCCAGTATGGACAGATGCCCGCAGCACCTCGTGTGGATGCTCACTCACGATTCCGCCATTATCAATTTTCATGGGGGAGAGGGGCTTGGCAGGGGTGGGGTGGGGTGGGGTTGTGGGGGGAGTGAGGCTTGGAGAAACCGGGCAGCTGCCCCACACCCCCAGGCTCCTAAGGGGCAGAAAGGGGCCAGCCCACCTCGCAGCCCCTGTTCCCAGGGTGCTGCCTCCCACTTTAAAATTTATGTAAAATTCTCCTTTAGATAAATGGGGGCTAAATTTTATATATGAAAACTACCTGCTTGACATCTCCTACATGGTAATTTGGGCAGAAATGTTATGCTCTGGATCAGCCATGTCTCTGGACCCACCTTCCATCACACAGCAAATGGGGCGGGGGGGGGGCGGGGATTGTGGAGTGAATCCAGCAATGCCAGGACCACCAGCCCAGACCCTTTAGAAAGATGCTGGTGCGGGGTGGGAACAGGAGTGGAGGACTGGTTGTTTTAAAAGGCCAAAGAGACACAATAAACAAAGGCACCACACAAACCCGATTGCATCCATGCGAGGGATGGGAAATACTCATAGAAGGTATTATAGGGACAGCTGGTGAAATTAAATAGCAACTGCATATTGGCCGATGAGACGGAATGGCTGTTAATTTTCTTAGCTGTTGTGAAGGGTGCTACGATTACACAGGAGGGGTGAGCCATTGGGCTGTTTGCAATTTTATTTTTGGGTGGGTCTAAAAACTGTACACGTACCATACTGAAACACACACACAGGAAAACTGCACATGCACCATACCCAAACACACAAAGACAGCATGGAAGAAAACCCCAGTCTCCCTACCCCAACCGCATTGCTTCGTCCCTCCATATCTCCGAGCTTTTCAGAATTCAGCACCCCCAGACTTAAGACCTCGAAGCGCCTGGAGTCACCCCCTGTACTCAGCTCACAGCACACACAGCCCTGGTAACACACAAACAGAAGGTCCTCTCCTTGGGGCAGGCGACACAGCTCCTGAGCCGGCCGTGATGGCTCCCTTGGCCCTATCCCTACCTCTTCTCAGCAAAGGAATGTGAAGGACCAGGAGGGACACCCCAGCTGCAGTCTTCCATTCTGCTGTAGCAGTCAGACTGACGCCTATGGGATCTGGGGTGCCCCTAGAAAGGCAGTAGGACTCTCCCGCCACACCTGGGCAAAGACCAGTGTGGAGGGGGCCAGGCTGCATAGGACCCCCCTCCACACGGTTCCCAGGTGTCACCACAGAGCAAGGAGACGGGGTTGCTGACACCAGGGCTAAGGGGTTTCTGAAGGACCTTGCTCTGCTGTCTTGTTATTTTTGAGGTTTTGTGCTAAGTCCCAGCACAAGCCTGAAGGCCGGCTGGGAATCATCACAAACCAACTGGTACCAGAACTGCTGAAAGCTTGCTCAAGGGAAGTCCGAAATGGAGACCTTGTTCAAAGCCAAGTCCAGGGATCAAGGTCAGGGAGAGAGGGAGGAAGCAGCCCTACAGAAACTGCCCTCCCCAGCAAACTCAGGCTCCGGGAGATGCTGAAGCCACAAAAGACCCACGACCACCTGGTTAAACGACTACAGCCCCTGGAAGGAAGAGGAGGCTTCAGCACAGGGCTGCCAGGAGGTGAAGGTAGCGGGGGTCTCCTGCACGCCCAGCATCAGCCACACACCTCGCTGCTGCCCGGGGACAAGGTGTTGCAGGCAGAGTCAACTCTGGCATTTCAAGGTGAGGTCTCGCCCATCGCTATGGCTTCCCCATCCAGTGGGGCTACTTCTATGGGATGACAGAGCAGGCCCAGGACAGAGCAGGGACGACTCGGCCACTGCACCTTGTTCCTGCCTTCATTCAAGACAGGCAGGCATCTGAGCTTCCTCAAAGGCACGGGCCTTGGCTCACCCTCGGGTCCCACCCACTGGTTGGCGGCCAGTGTGCTGGAAATCCTGGAGCCCAGCAAATGGCAGCAAATACACAAAGAACAGGTGGAGCTTAAATGCAACATGGGCCCACCTCAGAGCTGAAGTCTGAGACTCCGTCTTAGGAGTCAGGAAAGCTCAACAAGAGGAGGCATTTCCCTCCTGCTACTCTAAGCCTGGGGAAATGATGGGCGAGCTATAAAACACATCAAACCAAAACAAAGCAAAAGCCACACAGGCGGCCCGCAGGCCCCTGTGGCTAGGAAAGTGGGAACAAACCCCCTTCAGGGTGCAGGTGACGTGGTGCAGTGGTCAAGCCACCATTTGGCACCCCCTCATCACATATTGGAGAGCCTGGGTTCAAGTCCCAGCTATTCCATGTCAGATCCAGCTTCCTGTTCAGGTGTTCTGCAGAAGGCAGCTAACCATGGCTCAAATACTTGGCTCTATGCCAGCCACGTGGGAGACCCAGATGATACTCCAGGCTTCCCGCTTTGTCTAGCCCAGCCCTGGCTGCTGCAGACATTTGCGGAATGAACCAATGGATAGAAGATATCTCCTCCCACCAAATAAATAAATAATAAAAATAAAAAACATCCCTCTGGCTCCTCTGCTTTTCCCTCCTGCAAGTTCCTACCCTTGCACCTGCTCAGCCCGCCTGCTCCACCCGTGCACTTGATTGGACTTTCAGGAGGAAGGACACAGCCCATCAAAGCAGTACTTCACAGTCCACACTGTGGTCCTATGTAATTAGCATCCAGCAGAACTAAAAAGATTTCCCTTTCATGCCATACAAAGCTCAACTATTTCAGGGAGCTTATAACAATCATCTATGAAAATGCAGCAGATCCATTAAAATGGCTGCAAACCACCACGTACAAGAGGCAGCCTCCTTCTATTTCCCAAAAGGAAATAGACCAGGGAGGTCCCCCGCCCCAGTCACACTGCTAACTTCTCATCTGCTACTTGCTCTAAGCTAATGCCTTCAAGGTACAGCCCCAACAGGTAGAATCTCCGCAGAGGAGGCCTCACAGGTTCCCAGTGCACAGGGACTGGGACCTGGGCGCTGGGACTCGAGCCAGGAAGCAGGAGGCTAAGCCCTCAGGACTGCTCTCCATCACCACCTGCTCAGTGACTTCCCTTCAGGTCCCTGGCAGGACCTCACCGTCTCCCTGCTGGGCACCTCTGCACACCACAAGTCACCTTGCACCTTCTGCACAGATGAGTCACCAGCTATCTGTGGGACTCAGTCCATTCTCCCTCCTCATTTTCCTGGTCAACTTCTAACTCAAAAGCTCCAAAAATCCCAAGAGCAGCACCAGGCAGGCCCAAGCCCCCCCAGGGACACACAGTGGCCTGATGAAGGCCCATGTGGAAGTAGGCGGGGCCTGCCACTGTTCCCACTACAGGGGAAGCAGCAAGCCGAGCCGTCAGAGCCAAGCCTCCTGGGTATGGTGCACACAGACGCCCCCCCGCCCCCAGCATTAGCTGCAGCTCTAAGGCCTGGGTCCCTGAGCCCTTGGTCCTCCTCAGCACAGATTCCCTTTCCTGGAGTGGAAGGTGAACTTCACGGATCCAGGATGTGCTATTTGAGACTTGTGCCAACAATGGGCCACCTCCCCCTGTCCCCCGGCCCTTCCAGCTGTGCCCCCACAAGGTCACTCTGCCCACTGGCCTCGGCATGTGATGGGGCAGGGCAGCTCACGGGGCAGGCTGCACTGTGATGAAGCCACCTTCCAGCCCCTCTTCTGATAAACCGACCATTCTCAATTGCAGCCACTGCCCAGATTTACCAAAGACTGTGCCGACAAGTTCACGGGCAAGTCGGCTGTTCAGGGAGATAACGTTTTCCCTATGTACATAGGAAGTCTCCTGGGTCAGCCGACAAAAGCCTCTCCATCCACTCTGGACTTAAAACACAGAACCTCAAACCCCAAATCAGAAGGATGAGAGATACTGTCAGCCAAGCTCAGCGGCCTGCTCAGCCCTGCTCAGACGGGCTGGACCACAACTCCTTTCCCCAGCAGGGCAGTGACACCCCTGTCCCCCGACTCAGGGTTCCCCAAGGAGACCCTCCCTGCTGCTTGGCTGTGGCTATGGGCAGTCCAGCAGGGGTTGGGGATTCAAAGACCCCTCCCCAAGAGCTCGCTAGCTCCTTGGCCTACAGGCCACAAGGCTTTCTCTCCACTCACAGACTTGCTGCCTACTCTCCCAGGGCATGGTATGCTTGCCAACCAGGATACCCCACCACTGCTCATAGCCACACATACCCCTACCCCAAGAAAGGGCAACTCTGTGAGATCCCTAAGGATTCTAACTCATGGGGACACAGCCCACGACTCCATGCGACCTTCTTCACTGGCCCCTCTGGTTCCCACCTCCCCCAGCAAGGAAGGTCAAGCCTTACTCAGACAGCCTCTGATGCAAGAAGAAGAGACAGAACTGGTGGCTCCCCTCCGAGTGGAGCCCTAGGGGGAGTAAGAGGCTGTGCTGTGGAAGGGGAGAAGACAGGCAGAGGAGAGGAGAAGGAAGCTCGCAGGCGGAGATAGGAAAGGATGGCTCTACCCCTTCCTGCGCCAGCGCCACACCCACTGAGGGCAGAGGTGACCAAGCCAAAGCCCTGGCACGAACCAGAGAGGAAGGACAAAAACGAGACGAGACACACGGGAGTAAGAGCCACGTGAGAAGAATGAACACAGTAGGCACGGACGGGAACTCAGAGGACAAGGCTTCCGGGAGTTGGGGATGAGTGACAGGAAGTGAGGACGAGCCACGACGGAGGACGAGCAGGTGTGCAGGGTGGGTGGGGAGCAAACGCACAGGAGGGCAACAGCAGGGCCTGCAAGGGGGGAGCTCACCCAGGAGTGAGTGCAGGGACGGCGGCAGGCAGGGCTCAGAGGCGTGGCTGGAGACGCAGGGGGAGCCAGCGAGCAGGGGACAAGCCTAGACACTGGGCACAGCCGGGCTTAAACAGGGAAAGGAGCTACAGTGTGGCCGGCCGGAGGAAGATGTGGATGTTGGAGACACAGCAGAGGTGAGGGTGCGTGGAGCGCGTGGAAGAGCGGAGCCCTGGAAGCAGGGTGTCCCGCTGGGAATGGAGGAATGGGGCCGGGGCCGGGAGGGAAGCTGGACAAAGAGCATGCTGTGCCAGTCGGGGACAGGCGGAGGGCGAGTGGTGCTGTGCACCGAAAAGAGGAAGCACACGGAGGGGGCTACTGCAGGGCTGCGGTGGGGACGAGGCCTCTAGGACACTCCCCCAGCTCCAGCTGGTCCTTCCCGGGAGCCCTGTGGGAACAGCAGGGCGCGCTATGGCCTGGGCAGGGGCTTCAGTGGCCCGCTTTAGTGCCCCACTCTCACCTGCATCCAAACGTCGTCTGCAGCAGAGTTGTGATTCCCACGCAGAAGAAAATGGTCCCGATGAGCTGGCTGGTGGCCCACTGGTCGTAGCCCACACACATGGCGTCGGCCAGCAGAAAGGGCACGGCGATCGTGCCGCTGAAGCATGTCAGGTAGTGCTGCAAGCCAGAGAGACAGCAGGCAGGACAGTCAGCCCCTTCTCCTTCTCCCTGATTCCCTCCCAACTGCGCACCCCTCCTAGCTTCGACAAAGAGCCCACAAGGGGCTGGCAGTGTGGTACAGTGAGCTAAGCTGCTGCCTGCAACACTGGCATCCCATATCAGAGTGCTGGTTCGAGTCCCGCTGCTCCACTTCTGATCCAGCTCCCTGCAATGCGCCAGGAAAAGCAGCAAATGGCCCAGGAGCTTGGGCCTCTGCCACCCACGTGGGAGACCTGGATTGAGCTCCAGGCTCCTGCTGGCTTCAGTCTGGCCCAGTCCTGGCTGTTGTGGCCACCACTTGGGGAGTGAATCACAGGATGGAAGATGCCTCTCTCAATCACACTGTCTTTCAAATACATAAGTGTTTCAATTAATCAACAAAAATAAAAAGAGCCACATGAGACAGACTCTGGTTTTTCAGATGCACATTTCTATCACTGGCCAAAGCCTAATTTTTTTTCTTTTTTAAGCATTTCTCCTTTGTATTTTCTTGTCCTGTTACTCACTTGTGTCAGAAATTTCCAAAAGTTTGTGGACAAAGGAATTAAAAAGTTTATTTTAATACAAAATTTTTGAAATGCACACATGGTCCCTCCTTCATATGCATTCACAAGCTTGCTAAGACCCCTCCCCTACTAGCACCGACTCTACCCATGAGTTCAGGCCAGCACATGGGGAGCACCAAGTGCAAGCTCTGTGTAAACTGTGTTAAGAATATTTGCTCCAGGAGCTGGCACTGTGGTGTAGTTGGTAATGCTACTGCCTGTAGCACCAGCATCCCACATTGCTGCTGGTTCGAGTCCCAGCTGCTCCACTTCCAATCCAGCTCTCTGCTGTGGCCTGGGAAAGCAGTAGAAGATGACCAAAGTCCTTGGGCCCCTGCACCAGCATGGAAGACCCAGAAAAAGCTCCTGGCTCCGGATCGGTGCAGCTCACGCTGTTGGGGCTGTCTGGGGAGTGAACCAGTGGATGGAAGACCTCTCTCTCTCCACCCCACCCCATCCCCAGGTGCTCTTCAGCATCAGCTGCTAAGACGAGAGGGCTTCTCTCCTACAACCTGTGGACCTGAACTCTGGTGCAGTCATGCTCGCATTCCTGAAACAACCCTGATCACTCACATTTTGTCCTTCTGGGATTTGCTTTGCTAATATCTTACGTAAAATTCTGTAGCTACATTCCAAAAATAATTAGTCTCCTTTTTTTTTTAATCCGCTCGGATTTGGGGATTAAAGTTACACAAGCTACAGGGCGTTTCTCTTCCTTTTCTGTGGGCTGACTCTGTTCAAGCCAGGGCAAGGTGCAGGGTACGCGGGAGGCTGTGGGAACCCTGCAGGAAGAGCCCCTTCCCACTCCTCTGTGAGACACCTCGGGCATCATTGCCTTGGGAGCCTGGCTCTCATTTCTGTCCAGCAAAAGTGCCACTGTTCCTCCCCAGAGCGTCCTGCATTTGGCTAGGTCTGCCAAGCATGCTGCTTGCTGCCTGGGAACCCCGACCCTATGGGTGTTTCCAGGGGGACAGCTCCCTCCTTTAGGAGTTTCTCAGAGGCATGACACAGGCCAGGTCCCCCACTCTGAACTGACGAGGGGAGACTTTGTTCTAGAAACACCTAGAATGGAAACATGCCATACAGCATGATTCCTGGACCTGGCTCAGTGTTCTCTGCCCCACGTAAACAATGCTCCCAGACCATCCAGCTGCTCTGGATCCCGATCTCCCTTTCCTGGACACCCTCTGGGCCAGGCTACCATGTGCTCTCATGCCGGAAACTGGACCCATGCACTGGCTGTCAGCAGGTGAAGTCCCACCTGCGAGTGGACACCCCTGCCTGTGCCCTGAGGCTCCCGAGGGTGAACAGAACACGCCCAACCTGACATAGGGAGAGAGGGCACGAAGACCCCAGAGCGGGGCCCAGCCAGGCGAGGAGGTGCGTCTGAGTAAATCCAGCTCATCCCCTTTCTCCAAAATACCCTCCCAGAATCCTTCAGGCAGAAAAACACTGAAGACTCGGAGGGGCGGGGAGCCTGGCTCAGTGTGTGGCACCCAATCTTGTCCTCCCTCCCTCCCCCAGCCTCCAGTTGCCGCATGAGCGCCCTTAGCATTGTGAAGCTTCATTTTCCTTGGGAGGTGGGAAAGAAAGCCTGACACTCCCCATGTACGTCCTGGCCACCAAGGCACTTCCCAGGGCCGCCCAAGCGTCCGGGCAGAGCTGGCCTCATCTGCAGTCCGGCAGATGAGGTCATGGTTCGGAGACAAAATGTAACTTCTCCTGATTCTGCGTCCCCAGTCGCTCTTGTTTCCTACCTCCACCCTTCTCCATCCTGCCCTGTCACTTCTCCTGCCGGCTCCCTGAACATCTTCCTTCTTCTTTGCCCCAGGGAAGCTACTCCTCCTGCTCTGTTCTGCCTCCCACTGCTACAAAGATGCATATCAACAACTTCCATTCATCATTCTGCATGCATCAGAGAGCATCGTATAATCAAATCGGCGATCAATGAAAAACCCCAGTTGAAATGTTTGAAACATCAGATGGCAGACAATTTAAGCGTGTGCTGGTGGTGGTGCCACATCCTAAAGGAACCAACTTACCTGCAGACCCAGAAATATACACAGGTACCAAGGAGGAACATCTTCGATGGTGTAGATCATGTCAGACCTCTGGGGGTCCAGGCTGCCCGTGCTGTCCAGGGTCTCGGCGAGAGAGCTCTGTAAGTTAGAGGGAAGAAGGAGGCACTTGTAAAGGAAGGGGCGGACATGACTCTCTCGGCACAGGCCACGTGGCTGTAGAACACCTTCACCGCCTGGCGGCCACTTCCTGCAATGCTGAACCTAGGTTGGCTGTGTCTGCTGGAAGGTGCGAGCACACTCTTCAGTCTTGCAGAATTTGGGGGGCCAGGATCCCTTGACATCAACTCATCCCCGAGCACCCATGTCCCCAAGCCCGTGCTCCTCCTGCGTGGCCAGAGAGGGTCCCGGGTGGAGACCACAGAGCCCCATCCCTGCATGAGCAGTCCTTGAGTGAGACCCCACCAAGGAAAAAACATCGCAAAAGGTGAATAACTTCCAGGGCTGCTAATCGAGCTCCCGCTCCATTCCACCCTGGCAACGAGAAAGGGGTTTGACCCAAAACAAAAGCCCTGTGCCCTCCTGTCAAAAGGCCACTGCTCAGACAGCAACGCTGGGAGACAAGGGCCAAATTCAACAGTAGACAAACAAGACTCGAATTTTGTTTAAAAAAACAAGAGACTGGACCTGTATTTATACCTTAGATGACAAACCCTCCCTTCCCCGACTGGTACTAAAGATTTCATTAAATGTTAAGCATCACATTCTTTTTAAGCCCCAAATCGCAAAGACCAACACTTTGGGTTACAGTCCAGACACGCCTAGTCAGCTACAACATCACTTCTGCGCTTGTTCAGTGTCTGAGCCCAGGAGAAAATGCAGAGTAACCCCGAGTTTCCCTGTGTAGTCCCAAAACATCTCTCACTTCTAAAATGCTATTAATTAATTCATCCGTTTCTTAGAAACGAAGATGCCTATCACTATACATTTTTAATATTTTGTAACCTAGCAGTGTCTAACAGAAGATGAAAATCAAAAGATGTCTCTCTCTCTCTCTCTCTCTCACACACACACACACACACACACCCGACTCTTGACTGTATCCAGCCCAGTAAGCAGCCTCTGGTCTGGTGAATTTGGTCCACAGAAGAATGCTGCCTCTGTACGTTTGCCACTGTCTTCCAGCCGGAGACAGGGCTACATACCCTTTAACAAAAGAAGGAGCACACTCCAGCCTGGCTGTCCACGGCCTGAAGGTGAACTCGCCTGATGCAAACTGACATTTGATCTAATCCAAATGTAGCTGGACATGACCTTTTGGACGGATACTGGCAGATTTGCATGAAAGGATGGGTTAAAGTAGATTATAAATGTCTTGTGAAAAATCACTGATAGGTGCCAGTGCTGTGGCATAGCAGGTGAGGCCGCTGCCTGCAATGCCAGCATCCCATGTGACACCAGTTCGAGGCCCGGCTGCTCCATTTCCAATTCAGCTCTATGCTACGGCCTGGGAAAGCAGTGGAAGACGGCCCAAGCCCTTAGGCTCCTGCACCATGTGGAAGACCCAGAAGAAGCTCCTGTGTGCTGGCTTCGGATTAGCATAGCTCCAGCCATTGCAGCCATCTGAGGAGTACACCAGTGGATGGAAGCCCTCGCTCTCTCTCGCTCTCTCTCTCTCTCTCTGCCTCTATCTCTCTGTAACTCTTGTCTTTCAAATCAATACATAATTTTTCTTAAATGCCCTGGAAAAAATAAATCACTGGTAGAGGGGCCAGTGCTGTGGCATAGTAGGCTAAGCTTCCAATCATATGGGCACTGGTTCAAGTCCTGGCTGCTTCTCTTCCGATCCAGCTCTCTGCTAATGGCCTGGGAAGGCAGTGGAAGTGGCCCAAGTGCTTGGGCCCCTGCACCGACGTGGGGGACCCAGAAGAAGCTCCTGGCTCCTGGCTTCAGATTGGCTCAGCTCTGGCTGTTGCAGCCATCTAGGGAGTGAACCAGCAGATGGAAGACTTTCTCTCTGTCTCTCCCTCTCTAACTTTATCTCTCAAGTAAACAAAATCTTTAAAAAAAAAAAAAAATTACTGCTCAAGCTCTCGACACACCAGCCAGGGCAGATGACTCGGTCTAGCTCACTAGGGCCCTGTCTGGTTCCTCCAGCATGGCCACTGTGAAGAACTTGGCTCCAAAGCGTGAATGCTAAATTTAGCAAGACCCCCGCTGACTGGAGCATCTTCAAGTACCAGCCCCTCAGACCCCAGAAAATCTGCTGTCTTCTGTAGTCAAAAGAATCTCTCGAGTTCTCAAACCACTTCTCATTCGAGAGAGTTTTCTGAAGTCTGCGCCAATGCTTCCCTTAATCCATAAGCCACAAACAGACTTCTACGCTGCTCAGCCCCTGGCTTGCAGTTCTCGGAACTCTCATGCATTTCTGTTTCACAAGGGAAATTATTTTATATGCACAGGCAGCAGCAGACAAGAAAATAAGATTTAAAATCACTGGTGGACAAGGTAAGTGAGCACGTGTGAGTCGTCTGGCAGTACAGGAAGGGCCAGCCCGTGCCTGGTGCCTGGGTTTCGGGGCTCTAGGAACATTCGGACCATTCAGAGTGCCTGTGTTTCCCCTGAGGACTTGGGCAGGGCCTCGGGCCACCAGCGTTAGCTGTCTGTCTGACCGGGGCTTGGGCGAGCACCCATCAGGTGTCATTGCTGGGGAAGCAAAACGTTGCGTGCACAGCCCCACGGGGGAGCACGTCTGGAAGCTTCTGCCTGGTGCCTCTGGACACGGGGAAGGGTAGTGTCCATCTGTGTCCTTTCTCTGAAATAAACTGTGAGCGAGACAGCACTGCTGAATGCTGCTTCTTTCTAGCACATCACTGAAGCTTACTTGGGAACCCCCAACCTGAGGTGACCATGAACGGTGGGCTCAGTGACTAAGGTCACCTCACCATCCTCCCCATGGACAGTCTCCCAGGAGGACAGTCCTCCTGCTCACAAAGTAACAAAGAGAAACAACTGAAAACCACCAGCACACAAGCACAACAGATTAGCACAACCTGTTACAGAAACAGTGTAGGGGCCTGTGCTGTGGTGTAGCAGGTAAAGCTGCTGCCTGCACTGCCAGCATCCCGTATGGGCGCTGGTTTAAGTCCTGGCTGGTCCACTTCCGATCCAGCTTCCCGCTAATATGCCTGCAAAAAGAGCAGAGGATTGCTCAAGTGCTTAGAAAGATGGAAGATCTCTCTTGCTCGCTCACTTTGCCTCTCTCTGTGCCTTTCAAATAAATAAATAAATCCTTTTTTAAAAAAGTATAAGCCACATTTTTCTAGAAATTCCAAAACAGCCAGTTTTAACTATAAAACCAATTAAGAGTTTGAGTATGCCCTCTTCCACGTGTGAACAGGCTAAGATCAAGATGCTCACAAACACATGTATGTATATATACAGACACAAGCATGTATACAGACACACACGTACACACACATGCATATGCAGTGCATGTATACACACACGTGTACAAAGACGTGTATATAGACACACGTATGCATGCACACATTTATACAGAGGCACACATGTATACGCAAAGGCACATGCATGTATACAGACAGGTGCATGCATGCATACATTTACAGACACATCCATGTGTGTACGCAGACACGTGTGTATAGAGACGTATGTATGCATGCACATAAACATGCATGTATACAGACACACGTGTATACGTGCACATGCACAATTTTTTTAGTGAAGAGCGTGATTCCATAGTTCAGAAATGCAGCTAATGTAAATGGCCACAACTAACACGAAAATGACAGAGTCAGGACCACAGGGGTGAGAGGGACCAGACGTTGCTGTCAGGCCAACGCTCAGGAAATCATGGTGTGGAGTCGGGTTGCAAACTGGCTCTGTGAGGGACCATGTGGTGAATACCCTGGCTCCAGCGGCTTCTGTCACCACAGAGCGGAAGCAGCCTTAGACGTCCCACACCCAGACAAGCACAGCTATGCCCCCATCGCACCGCCCTGCCGAGCACAGACACCCGGCTGCAGAGTCTCAAACTGATTATCATGAGGTTGCACAGCCACTGCTTCTGCACTTCGTCTCCTTCTATTCTGTGCCCTCTCCTTTCCCCCTCAGTCAGATCCACCAAGATCCATCCCATCAGTCTTCAAGAAGCCAGCTTGTGAGTTCCACATGGTTCATTTCCTCAACTTCCTAACAACAAACACGATGTTAAACTACAGTAAGGCCAGGAGTGGGGCATTTAACTCAGTTTGAAGATGGCCACACCCCACTTCAGACCAGCGCAGACCCTGGGAGGCAGCAATGATGACTCACGTACTGGTCCCAGCCAGCCACATGGGAGACCGGGACAAGTTCCTGCCTCCCAGCTTCACCCAACTCAGTCCAGGCCGTTGCAGACATTTGGAGAGTGAACCCGGGAATGGGGAGTGCACTCTCTTGTATGTTCTCCGCCCCGTCCCCGTATCCCAAATTAAAAATAATAATAATAAAACTTATGAGAACAACGGGAAGAGGTCAAAGAAAAATGAGATTAATACACTTTAGAATGTGGACAAGCTGGGGGGCTGGCGCTATGGCATGATGAGTGAGGCTGCCGCCTGCAGTGCCGCATCCCATGTGCTTGCCAGTTTGAGTCCCGGCTGCTCCACTTCCCATCCAGCTCTCTGCTATGGCCTGGGAAGGCAGCGGAAGATGGCTCAAGTCCTTGGGTCCCTACACCCACGTGGGAGACACAGAGGAAGCTCCTGGCTCCTGCCTTCAGACTGGCCCAGCTCCAGCCATTGCGGCCATTTGGGGAGTGAACCATCGGATGGAAGACCTCTCTCTCTCGCTCTCCTTCTCTCTCTCTCTTCTTCTGCCTCTCTGTGGCTCTGCCTTTCAAATAAATAAATAAATAAGTGTGGACAAACTGCAACCAATCTGGGTGCCGGCAGAAGGAGCCAGCAGACCAACAGGACCCCACAGACTATGCCCAGATGAATTTAACTCCACAAACTGACTGGGCATCCTGTTGCCTACTCCTTAGGGCAAGAAACGGCATTGTTGGAAAAACAGAAACTGGAAAGACTTCAGTCTGAGAACACTGCACAGAAAACTGCAATGAATCTGTGCAAAGGGAGATCCTCCTCTGCTTCCCAAATGCCAGGCCCAGCTCAGAGATGCTGTGGCCCAGTGAGCTAAGGCACAGCTTGTGATGCTGGCATCCCATAAGGGAGCAGCAGTTCAAGTCTGGGATTTCCTGTTTTCCAATCCAGCTCCCTGCTGATGTACCTGGGAAAGCAGTGGAAAATGGTCCAAGTGCTTGGGCCCCCACCATCCAGGTGGGAGACCCGGGACAAAGCTCCCGGCTCCCTGTTTCTGCGGACAGCTGCTATTTCCATCTAACGAGAGCGCACAGAGGTAGGCCCTGTCCCTGCACAGGCGCGAGGCGCAGGTACCTTCTCGGCGATGCCGTTTTCCGTGGTGTAGATGGCCATGAGCTCGGTGTCCTCGGTGTCCTGCTCGCCGCTGGACGTGGCGCCTCCATTTATCACCACCTGGAGACAAACACTGCATTTACAGGCAGCTCCAGCGGACGCCACTGCTGCGTATAAACATTTCTGTAACTCCACACACAGCACAGCAGCAAAGTCTGGGGCCCTGGTAAACGAAACACCTGACCCGTATATGGGCACCATGGCCAGGCGCACGTTTCTGATGGAGGAGAAGTCTGCCTGGTGTCTCCTACAGGGGAGCTGCAGGAGGAGGCCTGGGTGCGGGAGACCAGGAATGGAACATTCCAGAGAAAGCTGCAGTGGGAGAACCCCGCAGCCACCAAGCGCAGGCCCACGTGTCTGTGTGGGACCAGCCCAGAGCCCTCCCCTGCCGGGGCTGAGGTCCTCTCCTAGCAAGCATCCCAGCACCAGTGGCCGTGCGCCTCTCGAAGCAGGAGCTATCCCAGCCGCACAAACACAAGCACTGTCGTCTGCCGCCTCACTAACTTTGCAGGGCTACTGTTTCTCGCGCAGTTAAGGAGACCAGCTCTCATCGGTGTGCACTGCTGGCGACTGGGGACAGCACAACGCCTGTGCCCACAGACTCCACTGTCTGGGCCTGGCTTGGGGATCCACCCGCCTATAAGCAAGAGCCTCAAGCTATTTTCTACTCTTAGCCAAATGGTTCCATTTCTCAGGATCTATCCCAAAGAAACAATACTTAAAGTAAATTTAAAAAAGCTTTAACCCGGCCGGCGCCGCGGCTCACTAGGCTAATCCTCCACCTTGCGGCACCGGCACACCAGGTTCTAGTCCCGGTCGGGGCGCCGGATTCTGTCCCGGTTGCCCCTCTTCCAGGCCAGCTCTCTGCTGTGGCCAGGGAGTGCAGTGGAGGATGGCCCGAGTACTTGGGCCCTGCACCCCATGGGAGACCAGGAGAAGCACCTGGCTCCTGCCATCGGATCAGCGCGGTGCGCCGGCTGCAGCGCACCGGCCACGGCAGCCATTGGAGGGTGAACCAACGTCAAAGGAAGACCTTTCTCTCTGTCTCTCTCTCTCACTGTCCACTCTGCCTGTCAAAAAAAGAGCTTTAACCCAAAAACAGTAATTTCACCACTTACGTGTAAAAACAAATCACTGTCCTTTTATACCCAGAACACTACAAGGAAAATGCTTTTGCATGGTGCTTATTATATCAAGGGGCAAAAGTATGTGTAGTAGTGTTGTTAATTATATAAACGGGAAACAGTACAATCACATTTTTAAAATACTGATGGGGGAAAGTATGTAAGATGTTTAAATTCTGGAGTTGTGAAATACATTAAGAAGTAAAAAAGAAGTGGTGATCTAAGAAGAAACACAGTGCAACAGACAGCAAAAGGCATCAATAGTTCATTAGAAACAAGATTTAAATAATCATAAAGAACACCTCAATCAATAACCATCCAAAGGAAACGGGCCGGAAGAGACATCCACAGAGGGAACATCCACACAGAGTACAACACATGAAAAGCTGCTCCACCTCATTTAAAATCATGGAAATGATTAAAATAAATTTTCATGTTTTAACATAAAGTTACAAGATGAGCCTGGCATTGGCCAGGGTACAGGGAAGACGTGCTCGCTCATGACACTGACCCGTTCTTGGATCCAGGGATTACACGCAGAGAACCAGTCCTAGAGAAACATGCAACTGAGCTGTGTGCACATCTGACCGTGACCCCCGCAGCACCGTGTGAGATGCAGAATACTTGGGGATAACCTAGCTATCCGCCAAGGAGACGGACACCATTAAATGACAGCACATCCATTTAGAGAATGATATTCAACTATTAAAAAATAAATCGGGCCGGCGCCATGGCTCACTTGGCTAATCCTCCACCTGTGGTGCTGGCACCCTGGGTTCCAGTCCCGGTTGGGGCGCTGGATTCTGTCCCGGTTGCTCCTCTTCCAGTCCAACTCTCTGCTGTGGCCCGAGAAGGCAGTGGAGGATGGCCCAAGTTCTTGGGCCCTGCACCCGCATGGGAGACCAGGAGGAAGCACCTGGCTCCTGGCTTCGGATCAGTGCAGTGCGCTGGCTACAGCGCACCAGCCATAGTGGCCATTTGGGGGGTGAACCAACGGAAAGGAAGACCTATCTCTCTCTCTCTCTCTCTCTCACTGTCTAACTCTGCCTGTCAAAATAAATAAATAAATAAATAAATAAAAATAAAGCTAGTGTACCAAGAAGCAAAGATCTAAAAGACAGACTGTAAAGCAGTAAGTCACAAACCTATATAAGCCTAAAATTATCATAACTGTTAAAAACCACTTTAATAACTTGCCTACCTGGCTTAACGCCTAGCAGAGCACGCGGGAAGATCACGAAGCAGCAGGAAGCATGAGGCCACCGGGACAAGGGCGGCACCTGCAGACCCCCTTCCTCTGACTCCCGGCCCTTCCTTGGCGTTGGTGTCTTTCATCATCAGTATGCACGCGAGTGTTATTTGTGTCTTGTCTTTTTTAAATGGAGAATAAAAAAGACATCCTCCCAAATATGAACATTGGTTGGTCTAAGCAGTAGGGCCATTTCTGCCTTATTTTCCCCCGTAAGTATTCTGGGGATATTCTATATATAACGTGTGCAGAAAGATCTGAGCAGTACCGCTGGGCTTGAGGAGGTCCACAGAGATTCCCAGGCAACTCATTCTTGCCGTCGAGGAAGTCAGGCCAATGAAAAATTAAAATCCTCATTCAAATACACACGAATTATAATCCAGCTGTGCCGCTGGTTTTAAAGTAGCCTAGGGAATCTCAATTCACAGCACATTTTTTTATAGGACAGAATCTGTTTATACTGCAAATAAAGATTTGCTTTTATAACTTGCTGAATCATGCGATAGCTTTTTACACCAGCCAGCTGTAGCTGTGGCACTGGTTTGCCTATAAAACCAGTAGCTGGCAGAACACATGCTCCCAGGTCCACAAGCACAGAGAACCCAGCTCCAGGCCACATCATCACAGTACTCCACCCACTGTGAAGCCGGGAGGCCCACCCATCAGGACGAACTCTTGAAACAACAACGTCTGGTGTCTAAACCATAGAGAAACCCCACCTGATTTAAAGACCTACACTGGCTTTGCCAGCCGTTCTTCACAGCACAGCACCTGTTCTCATTTTGGATTGCTACAGGGAACAGAATCTCCTCTGGGGTGAAGAACAAATCTGCACTGGTCAAGTAGTCCCTGGGGGACTCAGAGCCCACCTTCCACCCTGCAGAGCTGAGCACAGCCAACCCACCTCGGCCATCCTACCCTCCACCTCCACTGCACTTCACCAGGGCTGAAGGCGGGAACGGGAACAGAACTAGAAAATGGGAGGTTCGGGTGAACGGGAAATGAATCCGGGCCCTAAGCTGCAGGGATCTGACAGCAAGGAGAAGCCAAGGCCGTAAGGGGCGGGGTGCCCGCGGCAGGTGCCTCTGTAGTGCTTCTCAATTACAGGGGCTGCCTCAGCAGTGCTCAGACACAGGGCTCTATGCAAAGTACTATTTTACTAATAGCTGTCTTTCAGTTTATTAAGTTTACTATCCTAACGCTACTATTCAAAGACACAAAATTTAATTTTAAAAATCAAATGTTAGGGGCCAGTGTCATGGCACAGCAGGATAAGCCACCACCAGAGACACTGGCATCCCATATGTGCACTGGTTCAACACCCTCCACCACTCCACTTCCAATCCAGCCACCTGCTAATGCTCCTGGGAGAGTAGTGGAAGTGCCTGGGCCCCTGCACCTATGCAGAGACCCAGAACAGGCTCCTGGCTCCTGACTTCAGCTTGGTACAGCCCTGGCCATTGTGGCCACCTGGGGAGTGAACCAACCAATGGAAGATCTTTCTCTCTTTCGCTGTCTCTCCCTAACTCTGCCTTGCAAGTAAATTAAAAAACAAAAACAAAACAAAACAAAAAAAATTACAACCAGTTCTTTAGGCACTGAGGTTTTTTCTTTTTTAAAGGGGAAAGATAAAAATGTGTTGCTTACTGTATCAAAGCAATACATTTCGGAACCCCTAAGTATTATTGTCACTGGAAAATGAAGCCTGTCTCAGACATTTTCTCAACTGAAGAAGGCCTGACTTTTGTCGGTGCTGTGTTTAGCAGCACTGAGGCCAGGGCAGGGAGCACCCGGATATCTTCCACCTCAGGAGATTAAGCTTTAAGGAACATGTTGGCAGATTATTTACGGCCCTTTGGGGATGTCCTGCCTCCCTTTAAAATTATTTGAATTCAAACTTGTGGCTTTAAATGTCGTCTCCTGAACTCATGCTGTATGGTCACTTGATGGGCAATGACATCATCTCCGACAAGCGAGGCTAGGCTGACCTGGTCACGCCAGGCACGGGACACTCCACACAGCCGCCTTCCTGGAGATGTCCCCCACCCCGGAACCGGATCCCCACTGTGAGAACGTATGACGTGGGACCTTGAAGGGGTGAGGCAGGCTCTGCCCCGTAAATGGATCCTGGGTTATCTCAGAGTCGGTCGGCCATCAAGTTTGCTTTGGCCTTGTCTTGAAGTCTCTCGCTGTGGGACGTTCTGTGCTGCCTGGGGACTCCGCCAGCAAGTAGCCTATCACGAGAGGTGGCCCCTCGACCTCGGACCAGAACCATGAGCCAAGGTAAACCTCTTTTCTTTATGACTTCCCCAGTCTGTGGCGCTATTAACAACAGAAAATGGATGGAGGCCCCATGCCTTTGGAAAGAACAGACCCTGAGGACTCCGGCTGGTGATAGTACCCTACCCTAAAGGAGCTGACAATACAGGCCACAAAACAACCAGCAAAAGGTCAGCATCGCAACAGGAAAACAACCAGAACTGTAGATGGCTCCTGAACACCTGCCAAGACGCCGGACTCTCTCCTAAGAACTCTCACCCAGTGAAGGCATAATCAGAAACCAAGGGCCCCACCTGACCGCACAGTGCGGCAAGCATGCGGGAACACAGGTGATCCCCCGTTGCTGGTGAGATCACATCAACAGAGGGCAACCTGGTGGAGCCCCTCACTTGCCTGGGGCACTTCCCTTCTGACGCGATAATCCCACTCTTGGAAATGCACCCTTCAATTATACCCGAGTGAAAGGACATATGTGTAGCAAGGTCATTCACTGTGGCTCCATGCGTGACAGCAAACAACTGGAAACGATCTAGACATCAACAGGAATTAAATAAAGTATGCTGTACCCGTACCACGGACAGCAGTGCGGTTATAAGAAAGAGAGAGGCCACTCTATACAGACACAGGTACACGGAGCATCTCATCCACGATGAGCTTGTAAGCGCAAAGAGCAGAAGCAGAGCTATGGGAGATACTCACGTCCTTCTCCAACCTGAAGCTGCTCTGTCAGTGGGACCACAGGCACCAGCTCCCCCTAACCTCTCCCACTGCCCTGTGATCTGGATGTTTGCTCAGAACTCCTGACACTCCCCCGTGCAGCTCTGTGACAGCTGACGTGGTGACATCAGGGGCAGCGGGTGTAGGGTGGAGAAGACACCCTTAGCAAGGAATGAATAGAAACGGTGAAGGAGCCTGTGACTGCTCACAATTCACACACAGCAGTCAGAGGTGTGAAGGCTGGCACACACCAGCAAAGGGTCAGAAACAAGCCCGGTCCTAATGAAAGCAGAGAAGTGAGATCTTTGATTCACAACTGCATCACGATCACAAGTTACCTTTTCAACAATACTGGCATGCCAGGATCCGACAGGAGGGTACAGGTTTTATAAAGCAGACTGTGCGTGTGTGTGTATGTTGATCACAGCTGTACATATAACACTCAAATATATGCTCCAAATCTCTGGAGAGAAATATCAAAATATGAGCATGTCATTTTTCTGGCTCACAAGATTTTACATGATTTGTGTTTCCTTCATTATACTGTTCTGTATTTTCTAAATGTTCTGGAATGAATGCATTTCTCCAGTAAATGAAGAAAGCTACAAAAACAATGAAGAAAGGAAAGAACAATGTGTAAATGTTAAGAAAAGCTGGTAATGGAACACGTTAGTTTTCTGTTTCTTCCAACTTACCCCAACAGCACACTAAGTCTAAGGAGAAATGAGTGCTTCAAGCATGTACAATTTAAAAGACAGGAACAACCAGCTACTTACTGTCAGGCAACCTCAATCTCAGACCCTCCTCCTCGAGCCCCTGATCAAATCCTAACAGGAAACGAACTTTCTCTCCAATAGAATTGTGGAGAAAATACCTTACCTCCACCCACTGGGGAAATTCTGCCTCGCTAGCTCGACTGAGTACAGGGGAGACGGGAATGAAAAATCCAGAGGCGGGCAGTCACCGAGGACAGAAAGACACCTGAAGCAGTCGGGGAACTGCAAAAGGCAGGACCGCAGCCCGGGGTTGCAAAGGAGCACGGCTGTGAGGCAGGGAAATCAGATGGGCAACAACAACGATGCGGCCGCAAGGAAGAGGGCAGCGGGGTCTCCTGGGGAGGGGAGGGCAGGGAGCTTTGTCAGCCACTTCTGTGGCTTCCTTGTTCCACTGGTGTAATCTGGAGCACAGAGCAAGCACTCAGTAGAGACAGAATGGACCGAGAAAGAAGTCCCTTGAGGCTCTTGCTAGCCCCAAGATCCTGTAAACCTGGCCTTGCACAGAAGTCAGAGAGAAGGGGCGGTGTGGGGGTGCAGTGGGTCAAGATGCTGCGGGAGACGCGGGCATCCCCATCAGAGCGCTGGCTGCAGCCCCGACTGTGCCACCTCCAGTCTAGCTCCCTGCCAGGGCTCCTGAGACGGCAGCAGGTTAGGGTTCCCAATGATTTACGTGAAGGAACATTTGAAAACACATAGATACAAGAAATTAAGAACCAAAAATAGGCAGAAATGAAGCACATAGAAATTTCAGAATTAAGAAGTATAACCACTGCAATAAAAATTCCACAAGAAAACATGACTGTACATGAAGAATTAACAGCAGGGCCGGCGCTGCGGCACAGCGGGTGAAGCGGACGCCTGCAGTGCTGGCATCCCATGTGGGCACCAGTTCGAGACCTGGCTGCTCCACTTCTGATCCAGCTCTCTGCTGTGGGCTGGGAAAGCAGAGGAGGATGGCCCTGGTCTTTGGGCCCCTGTACCCATGTGGGAGACCTGGAGGAAGCTCCTGGCTCTTGGCTTCGGATGGGTGCAGCACCAGCTGTTGTGACCATTTGGAGAGTGGACCAGTGGATGCAAGATCTCTTTCTCTCTCTGCCTTTACCTTTCAGATAAATAAATAAATCTTAATAAAAAATGCAAAAATATATAGTTTAAAAAAATGTATTACTGCGGAGCTAGCACTGTGGCACAGCAGGTGAAGCCGCAACCTGCAGTGCCAGCATCCCACATGGGCGTCAGTTCGAGACCCAGCTGCTCCACTTCTGATCCAGCTCTCGGCTATGGCCTGAAAAGGCAGCGGAGGATGGCCCAGATCCTTGGGACCCCGTGTGAGAGGCCCAGTGGAGGCTCCTGGCTCCTGGCTTCAGATCAGCACAGGTCCGGCTCTTGCAGCCAGTTGGGGAGTGAACCAGCAGATGGAAAACACCTCTCTCTCTCTCTCTCTCTCTCTCTCTCTGACTTTCCTTCTCTGTGTAACTCTGACTTTCAAATAAATAAATAAATCTTTAAAAAAATGTATTACTGCATGAACATGAAAATGCAAGGCTGGCGCCACGGCTCAATAGGCTAATCCTCCACCTAGCAGCGCCGGCACACTGGGTTCTAGTCCCAGTCGGGACGCTGGATTCTTTCCCGGTTGCCCCTCTTCCAGGCCAGCTCTCTGCTGTGGCCAGGGAGTGCAGTGGAGGATGGCCCAAGTCCTTGGGCCCTGCACCCCATGGGAGACCAGGATAAGCACCTGGCTCCTGCCATCGGATCAGCGCAGTGCGCCGGCCGTGGCAGCCATTGGAGGGTGAACCAACGGCAAAAGGAAGACCTTTCTCTCTGTCTCTATCTCTCACTGTCCACTCTGCCTGTCAAAAAAAAAAAAAAAAATCAAAATAAAACCCTTCAAAAAAAATTAAGAATAGCACTGGAAAAAAGATACCAAAATTGGCCGGCGCCGTAGCTCAATAGGCTAATCCTCCGCCTGCAGCGCCGGCACCAGGGGTTCTAGTCCCAGTTGGGGTGCCAGATTCTGTCCTGGTTGCTCCTCTTCCAGTCCAGCTCTCTGCTGTGGCCCGGGAAGGCAGTGGAGGATGGCCCAAGTGCTTGGGCCCTGCACCCACATGGGAGACCAGGAGAAGCACCTGGCTCCTGGCTTCGGATCAGTGTGGTGCGCCAGCCGCAGCGGCCATTGAAGTGTGAACCAACAGAAAAAAGGAAGACCTTTCTCTCTGTCTCTCTCTCTCTCTCACTGTCCACTCTGCCTGTCAAAAAAAAAAAAAAAAAAAAAAAAAAAAAAAAAAAAATCACCAGAAAGCAGTTAAAGGAGATGTAGAGGCAGCTGGGAGGCTCAGATGTGTAATTCAAGAGAAAGCCCATTTAAGAGTTGTACAAGGACCATGGCAGTAACCACAGACCTGACCCTCAGTGCATTTTAAAACTGAATTAAGGGAAAGGAGACAGGATACAAGAAACACCTGGGACCCCGACATCTGAAAACACACTGGTGACCTTGGGGCTTACCACAATGTTCATGCTGAAATAAGTGAATCTAAAGCTCTGGATCTTAAGAGCAAGGCAAGGGGGTGTGAGTGAGAAACCTACTGGACTTCAGGCAGGGGAAGCACAGTGGGGACAAGTCAACAGCCCTGCTGGAAACCTGCAGAGCCGATCTAACTTAAACAGCAGCACGCTGACAAATGTAGAACGTTTCTTCCCCTAGAAAACTGGTGGCAACCATAAGCATTCAACATTACAGAAAACCCTGTTTACAAATTTCACCTTACAGGAAAAAAAAAAGATTAATGGTGTAAACCAGCTGCGTGCTTCTCTGTGACTTAACACAAATGCAGGTCATCAACCACCTCTCTCAAAGACGCCAACGCCACATCTGACGCCACATTCATGTCTTTCTTACTGTGAAACACATTCCAGAACCACGTGCTACAGACTTCTAGAATGGTATTCTTGCCATTAACCACATTTCTAGTATTGCAAGAAAAACACATGCAGGCAAGTTCTCTCCAATGGAGTTTTTTTTTCTGCCTCTTTGGAATCAAAGAGGTAGGTAGGTAACTCGGTGCACATCAAGTCATAGTCCTGCATCTGGGGAAAACATCACCATTGAATATAACCAACATGTGCTACCAGGCTCTCCTGACTGGCGTCACTTACTCAGATAAAACTACCTCTGTCTTGGAAGCTGTCATTCTCGCACCAAGCAAGGACACTTGGCATCCAAAGGGTGGGCCCCTCCCACCTTGCAAAACAAGTCTGAATCTGGGTTTAGTCAGAGTGAGGTTTTATTTAGAAAAAGCACATTTTGGAGATAAAATTAAGCCTTCGGCATCTTCCACTATCAAGTAAGCACTTGGCCAATTTTACCACATTAATACCCATGCACGCGTCCTTCCTGGAGCTAATCACAGCAGACGATTTCTTCCGGGAAGAGAGCAAGACCCCAAGACCATCCGATAGGAAAAGCATTTGATTTCCATGTGCTTTAACACTCACTAAAACCCAAGCCTTGGGGCCTGCACTGTAGTTTGGCAGGTTAAGCTGCCATCTGCAGTGTTAGAATCCTATATGGGTGCCAGTTAGAGTACCGGCTGCTCCACTTCTAATCCAGCTCCCTGCTAATGCATCAGGGAAAGCAGTGGAAGATGGCCCAAGTGCTTGGGCCCCTGTACCCATGTGGGAGCCAGCAGATGGAATTTCTCTCTCTCTCCTTCTTTGTATAACTCTGCCTTTCAAATAAATAAAATAAATCTTTAAAAACCCAAGCCTTGAAGCCCATCCTCTGCTGACTCCATACAGAAGGGAAGATGCGGATTCTCATTACCGGAAGAGTAAAGAAAGCCGGATGCTTCGCCTCATCTTCGTATTTGCCTTCTGTCGAGCTTCCAGCCTCCATGGACTTGGACGTGGTGTTCTTGCCAATGCCCATCATTAAGAGGACGCGGGCAGCTCTGCACAGCCGCAGGCCTGCAGGGGCTGCACTGAGGCTGACTCAAGCGAGGAGCTTCCCCGTCGGCTCTCCCAGGGCCTGGAGCACCCAACAATCAGGCAGAGACGTGACTGGTGAGCGCCATCTCTGACCACCTGGAAAACAGAGAGTGCAGCCGGGTCACCTCGATGCACGCAAACAACACGGGAGGCGTGGTCAATTTCCTGCACAGGAAAAGGCCATGTGATAAGCTGTACCCAAACATCCAGAATTGTGTCATTCTGAGGCTCTTTTCAAGTACCCTCCCTCTTCATTCACAGTCACACACTCACTGAATTGCCTCTCAACTGGATTATCAATATCACATGGGAGGGAGGAAGAGCAGTTACCGTATTTCTCTGACCTGCATTATGGTATGTATCTCACAACTCTTCACCAGCTTATAGAATTCTCTCTCTCTCTCTCTCAGATCTCTCTCTCTCTCTCTCTCTCTCTCTTTCTTTTTGACAGATAGAGATGGACAGTGAGAGAGAGAGACAGAGAGAAAGGTCTTCCTTCCGTTGGTTCACCCCGCAAATGGTCGCCATAGCCGGCACTGCACCAATCCGAAGCCAGGAGACAGGTGCTTCCTCCTGGTCTCCCATGCAGGTGCAGGGCACAAGCACTTGGGCCATCCTTCACTGCCTTCCTGGGGCCACAGCAGAGAGCTGGACTGGAAGAAGAGCAACCGGGACAGAATGAGGCACCCATATGGGATGCCGGCACCGCAGGCGGAGGATTAGCCAAGTGAGCCACGGCGCCGGCCCCCAGAATTCTTTTTAATGAGTTTACTTTCTCCGCCTGCTCTGTTCAGGGCAGTTATTACTAGTCACATGTGGACCAGTGAACCTGGAAATGTGGGCGATAAGGAACAGAATTTGATCTGTATCTAACCTTAACTGATTCCTTGAGGCTAGTGATTACCATACTGGACAATGCAGATATAGCCACTTTATCACAACTGAATGGAAATTGAAAATAACTAATTCTCTAACTATGCCCAACTACAGCCAGGAGAAGGCACTCAAAGCATGACAATGAAGAAAAAAAAAAAACCTAGGACTGGGGCCAGTGCTGTGGTGCAGTGGGAAAGCCACCGCCTGCAGTGCCAGCATCCCATATGGGCACCAGTTCGAGTCCTGGCTGCTCCACTTCTGATCCAGCTCTCTGCTATGGCCTGGGAAAGCAGTTCAACATGGCCCAAGCCCTTGGCCCCTGCACCCAATGTGGGAAACCTGGAAGAAGCTCCTGGCTCCTGGCTCCTGGCTCTTGGATTCGGATTGGCACAGTCCCGGCTGTTGCGCCCAATTGAAGAGTGAACCAGCGGATGGACGACCTCTCTCTTTCTTTCTCTCTGCCTCTATGTGTAACTCTGACTTGCAAGTAAATAAATAATCTTAAAAAAGAAAAAACCTAGGATTAAACAGCCACAAAGAATTCCAGATAGGTAGCAAGATGAGCTTTAAATGGGCTAGAAACCCTTCCCCCCCCCCCCAAAAGCCAAAGCATTCAGTGTCAATCAAGTGGCAACATATTGCTATAAAAAGAAATGCATCCCTCTTCCCCACAGTAAAAGGAAGGTTAAAGCAGCAAGAGACAAGAAAGGGTGGGAGGCAGGAAATCAGACTACCAGGCCACAGCTGGCCACGACGTACCCGAGAACCTCAGAGACCCTGACAGCATTCAAGAAGGATCCTGAGACCGTACCCCTCCCTGAGGGAAAAGACAAGGACAGCCCTGCTTGGCTCGCTCCCGCAGGGGGCCAGAGGAGGGGCTCTGGCTGCTCTGGCTCTGGTGGATGGACACCTAGGCTCCGTCTCCATCATGAAACAAAGCTCCTGCTGTTTCTCAGGGGTTTTTTTTGTTTGTTTTTTGTTTTTCCTACTTGCAAAACTGATTTCTGGTCGCTGTTTGAAGTGACAAGGGTCACGATTTGGAGAAGTATATGTTTTACTGGAATCAGCAATGTTCTCTTTGAACATTCTCTCTGGGGACCACCCTGCCCCTCACCCACCTCTCACACCAGCACCCTGGGGAAGACTTGCTTACACCCAAGTCAATACAAGAGGGCAGGGGGACAGAGAGCCCAGGGCAGGGATGTTGGGAGAAAGGCTCCAGGGAAGAGAGCACCAAGAAGCCCAGAGTGGGGAGCTGCTGAGTGGGGGGCCACGGAGAGGAACACAGGGAGAAAGCCGAAGAGAGAAACGTCCACTCAGCGGCTGCTGGGACAGTCCCCACCCGACAGAGCATGGCAAACCCAGGATGACAAAGACAGCCTCAAGGTCAGAGAGCGCGTGCCAGCCCAGGATCAGAGGGTTTCAGCCTCACAGAATGGACTTTCATGTGGGGAAATGCCAAGGTCCAGAGGCAAACCCAGAAGACGAAAGGAACAGGGAGGGGGCAGAGTGGAGTCCGGGGTCTGCGTTAGAATGTTTGCAGAAACACGAAGGGCAATCTCCCACAGTTCACCTGCCCACGGTGCTCCACAGCCCCTCTTCCGACCCCTGGCAAGAGGGAGAAAGAGAAGATGCTGCTGCCAGCTCCACAGAGGGGAAGGGGGTCCTGCGAGAGGAAGGCATTCCAGAGAGGATGATGAGGATGAGGACAACGGTGGAGCAGTAACAGCAGCTTTCCAGTGAGGCACCTGTGTGGGCCAGGCCTGTCTCTGACCTCTCACCACTAACTGGCCTTTGTTTCTGGCCGGCAGATGACCACCTGGCTGGTTTCCCTGTGTTCCTGTGTGAGTGCTACCCACATGGAGATGCGTACCATTTCCAGACTCCCAGGAAATTCCTTTATACCCCTCCCCACTACCCACTTCTGTGTGGTCCCCAGCTGTGAACAACAACATGTGGCAGAAGACCACCTGACCCACAAAACCAAAGGCATTTACAGAAAGCTCGGCTGATCCCCGATGACCACAGAAGGAAGAGAGCCTGTTCAAAATGGCAATCCAAACATCAAATGCTTAAGAGCAAATTTAACACACACACACAAAAGTGCATGACCTTCACAGAGAAAACCTACACCACCGCTGTGAACATGACAAATTTGAGTAACTAGAGACAGGAACACTGTTCCTGGATAGGAAGGTTACAGTAAGGAGATAGATTTTCTAGTAAACACAGTCCACACAGATTTCATCAAAAGGTGACAGGTGAGGTTGCTACAAATTTCTCTGGAAGAATAAACAAGAACAGCCACAAATATGTGGAAATGTGCTCTCTCGGTTAGAAACACCCAGGTAAAGCTGTTGTAATAAATAGAAGAATTTAACAGAGGTATGAACACAGACCAACACAGAGAGAAGGCCACCCACAGAGGAACAGCTGTGACACGGTGGCACTTCTAATCATAAGACAAAGTATGGACTTTTCAATATATGTGCCAAGATAATTGGTTGACTATAAATAAGAACCAGAAAAAGGAAGATTTATGGCTAACAGATAACATTAGGGTGGTAATACCTGTCTTAGCATATTATTAAAAACAGAAAAGAAAGCAAGTATAACTTTACAATGTGAATTTTTTTACTGTATGGAAAAAAAAAAAACTACACAAAACTAAACAGCAAAATATAAGAGACATAGATAGGCTGGCGCCACGGCTCAATAGGCTAATCCCCCACCTAGCGGCGCCGGCACACTGGGTTCTAGTCCCGGTCGGGGCACCGGATTCTGTCCCGGTTACTCCTTTTCCAGGCCAGCTCTCTGCTGTGGCCCGGGAGTGCAGTGAAGGATGGCCCAAGTCCTTGGGCCCTACACCCGCATGGGAGACCAGCAGAAGCACCTGGCTCCCAGCTTCGGATCAGTGCGGTGCACTGGCTGCAGCAGCCATTGGAGGGTGAACCAACGGCAAAAGGAAGACCTTTCTCTGTCTCTCTCTCACTGTCCACTCTGCCTGTCAAAAAAAAAAAAAAAAAGAGAGAGAGAGAGAGAGACATAGATAACATGTTGGTATCTTTACTTGAAATCTCTCACCAATGCATAAGTAGAATAGATAATGTAAAAATGGGCAAAACATGAGCCTCTAATTTGCAACAATACAAATGACAAAGTAAATGCCCCATTCTTGTTAAAATCAAATGGAAGTATGCTGAAATGAGGAGTCACTTTTTAACTAATCATTTATTTTTCTAAATGTTTTTCTTATTTATTTATTTGAGAAGCAGAGAGACAAAGGGAGAGACAGACAGAGGGAGTTCCCATCCACTGGTTTATTCCCCAAACGCCCACAGTGGCCAGAGTCAGACCAGGCCAAAGCCAAGAACAAGTAACACAATACAGTCTTCGACATGTGTAGCAGGAATCCAAGTGCCTGAGCCACCATCCACTGCCTCCCTCCCTGGGGGTGCATTAATGGGAAGTTGAGGTTGGAAGTGGAGCTGAGACTCAAATTCAGCCATTCTAATATGGGATGCCAGTTAGCATCTCAGCCACAAGACCAAATACTCTGCCAGTTATTTTTAATGCCCTTATTGGTAAGATGATAAACAAACTCACACATACTCCTAATGAAAGATAAATGCAATCTGGTTAGTTTTATCAAAAGAGTTCTAAACATAATTCACTTCTAACACTTGTCTAGCAATTTACTCTAAGGTAATAACTAAGATGCACAGATTGAGTTACAGAATTGTAATTAACAGTGTTAATGAGAGCAAAAGTCAGGAAGGAATCTAACAGTCAACATAAAAAGACTGGGAAACTTGTTCATTTAAAACAGAGATTGTGATTCTAGTCCATGCACTGACGTCAACTCTACCTCCACACACTTGGTTTTAGAAAGAAAGAAAAAAGGGGCCGGTGTTGTGGCATAGCAGATAAAGCCACCACCTGCAGTATTGGCATCCCATATGGCCACTGGTTTGAGACCCGGCTGCTCTACTTCTGATCCAGCTATCTGCTGTGGCCTGGGAAAGCAGTAGAAGATGGTCCAAGTGTTTGGGCCTCTGCACTCATGTGGGAGACCCGGAAGAAGCTCCTGGCTCCTGGCTTCAGATCGGCCCAGCTCTAGCCATTGCAGCCATTTGAGGAGTGAACCAGTAGATGCAAGATCTCTTTGTCTCTACTTCTGCCTCTCTCTCTTTCAAATAAATAAAAAAATCTTGGAAGGAACAAGGGAAAGAAAAGAAGGTCAACATCAGAATGTCCCTTCCTCAAATTCTGATTCCAGGTTTTGCACTGGGGCCTGGGAATGTACATCTTTTTTTTCTGAAGGGCAGAGAGACACTCCCACAATGTCCGCAAGAGGCAAAGCTGGGCCAGGCTGAAGCAAGGTGCCCAGAACTCCATCCGAGTCTCCCATGTGGAGTGCAAGGACATAAGTCCTGACCCATCACCGCCCCCTCCCAGGGTGCACATTGGCAGGAAGATGGACTGGAAGTGGAGCTGGGACTCACATACAGGCACCCAGACATAGCACAGCTGTCTCAACCAGCAACTTAACTGCTACACCAACCGTCCACCCTGGAAACCTGCGTTTTCCACAGATAAACAAATATTCTCACGCTAGTGGTTCTCCGATGACCCTTGGGGATGAGCGACCAGGGCTGGGATGAAGCCGCTCTCTTCACTCGCATAAGCCAATCTGAACAGGTGAGAGGGCAGCGAAGGAGAACTTTAAGGTAAGTCGCTCAAAACGCCAACCTGCCAACCAGCACTTTGGCCCTGATGGGCAGCCGGCCAGGTTGAACAGTAACACACACGTAGAATCCAACCCGCAATTCGGCTTAAATCCTGTCATTACAGGATTGGAGCTGAACTGTGGCTGCTCCACTACATTCTGTTGAATGCTAACTATTTGACCAAACGCTTTTAAGCCAAGTCAAAAAGAAATCATCAGAGAAAATATCCTAAACTTGTTATAGGATCACATCCCTTCAAATAAAATGACTTAGATGGTTCCTAACACAGAGTCCCTCCTTCGGAAGCTGACAATTCTGTTGCTGATCCTAGCTGTCATTATTCCATTTAAAAGCTCTAAGCAGCAACAAATGAACCTGTAAGCCATGATTATTACTGGATTTTGTGATGACAACAATGCTCAGGGGAATAACTGAACAAGCTCAGTCATCCTACAGCCTTCTCCAAAACACTTCAGAAACTCATGGTCTTACACTCCAAGCTCCAAGCTGGCACCCACTAGTGGATCATGAAATTATTTAGTGGCTCTTGATGATACAATGAAATCTGTCCAGGCATGTGGCACAGTACTTAAGTCACTAATTGGGACGCCAGCATTCCATATCAGCGTGCTTCGCTCTCCGGGTTTGCCACATACAAGGTTTGTGCAGCCGAAACGCCACTCCACACCCCACGGACGTGGACAATTAGGAAGTGCCTGAAAGCTTCAGGTGTTCGCAAAGCTCAGCACAGGGGCACAAAGGCTGCTTCCAAGTGCCTGGTTTACGTCAGGCGAACACGCGCACAGAACACATCTGTCCACGTGAGAAAGTGGCGCGGGAGGCAGGCCCTGTTCCCTGCTGCAAGGACACAGACAGGCCACAGTGGCCTTGCCCGCCGGTCATCCCTCGGCGCCTGCTGCCCAGACAAGCTCCTTTGCTCCGCCTCAGCTCCGCCGCTGCCTTGGTGGGGCTCCTGGGCTCTAAAGAGAAGGCGAGCTGTAAAAGGCAGCCAGAAACACCCCGATCCCTGCAGGGCCCCGCGACAGAGGTTCCCTTGAGACACTACTCACAGGGCACCCAGATGGCGACAGGCTGCCCTGCAGGGGGGAAGCAAAGGCCACCGGGCAAGTGCACACTGCGGGACAGTGAGGAATCGGCTCACCCTGGGGCCGCAGGTCCTTCCTGGGGCCCAGAGAGGACAGAAGCCGCTGCGACACGAACGTGATGAGTGTTCCCAGGACATCCACGTGGCAAGGTGGTGTGGAGGATCGTTCCTGACCAAGAGCAAACATTTTATGGAGCGACGGATGGAAGAAGCCAGATGCCACACAGACCCTGCCCGGCAGGACCTCTTGGGTCTACCCGATGGACCTGCTCCGGGAAGCCCTGGCGTTGGATAAGCTCTGGTCCCACACCACTCTGCAAATCCTGCAAAGCTCTTTAACCTGTCCTGAGACAGCCTGTGTGGCCGACAACAGTTTACACGTGTGCCCAAGTCGTGAGGAATGAGGGCCACAGATTCTACCTGACTCACTCGACCGCTTGGTGAGGGTGCAGGGGGGCCCTGTCTATGTTCTGCTTGAGGTCATCAGCAGGGTGAGGATGCTCTGCTGGAGGTGAGGTGTCAGGTGCGACGCTGCCTACCTTCCCTGTTATCTCCCAGCAGAAATCTTGCCAAACTTTCCGGCCATTGCCCACTGACAATGCAGCTCTCTTGTTCCTGAGCTCAAGAGGCCTCCTCCTCCAAGGAGCATTCCCGTGGTGGCTGCCCCCTTCCACACTTCCACAGCACGAGCTACTTAATTAATCCAGGCCCCCTCCACCAGACTGGGACAGGGACAGAGATGAGGCTACCACGTCCAGTACATAAAGTGCACTCAGATATTTGGGGAAAGTGCAAACATTTTTCCATGGGAAATCTCTAGCCAGTCACACACCAGGAAACAAAACCGAGGCTCTGCCTTGCAGACTGGAACCCCAGCACAGCCATGGGCCAGATTTCAAATAGAAACGTGTGTCTGGGAGGACTAAGAAGGCTCAAGATGGCTTCACTGCATTTATCTTTACTGTGTGATTTATTTAACAATCACTTTTTCACAAAAGTAGGGTTTTTTGTTTTTTTAAATTTAGACACCATTTAAAATGTATTTACCGGGGCACTGTGCTGTAGTGGGGAAAGCCACTGCCTGCAGTGCTGGCATCCCATATGGGCACCAGTTGGAGGTCCGGCTGCTCCACTTCCGATCCAGCTCTCTGCTATGGCCTGGGAAAGCAGTGGAAGATGGCCCAAGTCCTTGGACCCCTCCACCCGCGTGGGAGACCCAGAAAAAGCTCCTGGCTTCAGATTGGTGCAGCTCTGGCCATTGCAGCCAACTGGGGAGGGAATCAGCAGACAGAAGACCTCTCTCTCTCTGGATCTACCTCTCTCTGTAACCCTGTCTTTCAAATAAATAAATAAGTCTTTCAAAAAAAAAAAAGTATTCACCATCAGCCACTGCAAAAGCCACTAAAAAGCTAATTTTACATGGAATTTACATGAGAAGCTAAAAGCATGTGCTTTTCAAGTTTTTTTTTTTTTTTTTTTTTTTTTAAAACACAAGCGAAGGAGATGCACAAAGAGGGAAAGAGAGAGGGGGAGAGAGAGAGATCTTCCCTCTGCTGGTTCACTTACATCCCCCACCCCAAATGGCCACAATGGGCAGTGCTGGGCAAGGCTGAAGCCAGGAGCTTCATCCAGGGCTCCCACGTGGGTGGCAGAGGCCCAGGCATCTAGTTCACCTTCTGCTGCTTTCACCAGAGCAGTAGGGGGAGCTGGATCAGAAGTGGAGCAGCCAGGACGGAGTCTGGCACCCTTATGGAATGCCACGGCGCCGGCCTGGAGCATGTGCTTTTAAGAACTGGCCGCCTAGCACATCTAGGACACAGACCTGATTTCACTACACCCTCACAGTAACGGGTGTTCGCTGTTATTTTGTCCATTTCACAGCTAAGAAAACTGAGGCAGAGAGAGGTTGATTTACCCTTGGACAAGAGCCAAGGGCCTAAGTGGCAGCACCCTGAAAACGCATACCCCTTCCAGGTTGACCCACAGACTAGGCACTGCAGAGGTTAAGGGTCAGGTCTGAAGGTAATTCTGGAGAAGTCGAGGAAAACCCAGGGTTATTGTCATTGGATGGTCTCCAGAGGCCTGGGTCTTCTCACACTCCACGTTTCCAAGAGAACACAGCTGAGGGCTGTGGTGGCTTCCACACGACTCCACCCCACTAACCCTGCCCACAGCTCCCTGTTCCACCCTTCTTTCCACGACACCTTTCCCTACCTGTTCTCCTGAATGTGGAGCCCCAGGAGGACTCCTGGTCACCTCTGCTACTGCTGCCACCACTGGCACGTGGAGGGAAGCACTGGAGTACCCGTCCACACCCACCATGCAAACTCCAAGGACTTAGCTGCCTCGCTCGGAGCTGCCACTCTGCTGTGCAATGTTCTCACCCTTTCATGTGCCTCAGGTGCCAACGTCAAGTTTCCTTCTCTCGTCTCCCGGGAGAGGGTTAGCTCCACTTCTCCCCGATTTCCTGACTTGTCGCTACATCCATTCAGGTTTGCCGGCCCTCTCTCCAGCACCTGCTTCCCATTCTGTTTGCAACTCTCTTCTGCAGTAGCTGAGCTGCCGCCGGTGCACCACAAGCTCCTAGGCCGCTCCCAAGACAAGGAAAGGGAGCTCTGAAACCTCACCCGCCCCGACAGACGCCCTCACCATCGCTCTGCCACAGGTCCACACCAAGTGCACGGTCAAGCTGACGGCCAGGCTTCCCCCTGACCTTTCATACATGAAAGGCTGGAAACGTTCCCTGCCTGCACACGTGTTTGTTTGTTTTTCCCTGTGAAGCAGTGTGTTCCTCCAAAGTAATTCATAAAACCAGCCATTCAGTTCAAAGGCTGCAATCACTGAGCTTGGTACGCCAGACACAGTGCTTTGGTCTGGCGTCAGAACCTGACATTTTCACAACCCAAAAGGGATTAAAAATACTTGTGCCCTCAGCTACAGAGTCCACTTCTCCGTGAAGTCAGCTTCATCAGGATTCTCTTCTTGTGTGCTCAGTTGTCACTGAGCCTCTGGAATTCTACAAGGAAGGAAACAACAACAAAGACCATGCACAGCTTTGGCCATCCTGGGCTGCACCTGACCAGGAGAATAAAGCAAATGAGCACCTGGAAAAAACACGGACTCTGGCACCTTCATGGCCATGGGCCAGGATCTTACTGCTACTCTTCCTCCCATTTACCAGAGAGCGCTGACTTCTAGAAGTTGCATAAATGCCACAATTCAGTGATTCACATTTAAATAATGTCTGACAGCATTTAGACTGTGGGTATTTTCTGGACACTTGGCTAGGTGAACTTGAGCCATGGGCTCCTTATCCACCTACACGGTCAAACGCACATGCAGAGACACACACACACACAAGTAATATACATACAGAACATCACACATACAGCCATAGAACTGAACATGCACACCACACTCATGAATCCGTGCAGCCTCAGGACGCACTCCCCAAAGCTGAGCTCAGGCAGAAAAACGGCCTTACCTGCAGAATGAGCTCCCACCCTGCTTGCAAAAGTGCCTTTGCCCACTGCCCCACCCAACACCGCTGTGCTGCTGGCTGGGCGTCCTCCTGACTCTCCCAGTGCTCGGCACAAGACGCACTAAGGTGCTGAAGGAATTTCAGCTTTTATAACCCACCCGGGCTGGCCAAAATTGTATAACCGCGCCACCTCATCAGAAACGTGATGTGTGTTACACAACAGCCACCGCCTGGTTGCAAACGGTTACTGCATGCTCTTCCTCGTCTCCTGGACACCAGCCGGCAGCAGCTTTCCACACGGCAGGCTGGGTGCTCTGTAGTGGAAACGGAGCAGCTGCCGGGAACCTGGGTCCCAAAGCCACACAAAGAGAGGAAGTGCAAACCCATCTTCCCAAATCCTGTAGTCCAGATGACCAAGTCCAGCCAGTGAAATGGGATACTTTGGACTCCCTGGGTATTTTTTCCTTTCCCTAAATGAAAGCCCAAAGACCGTTGTTTTCAAAGCTCCCAAAGTTCCAGAGCTCTCAAGACAGGACCACTCCAGCACATGGCAGGCAGAGAAATAAATGACCCTGACGGTCATAGCTGGTGTATGGCACAGCTGGTTAAGCCAGCACTTGTGATGCCAGCATCCCAAACGAGCACAGTTTTGAGTCCTGGCTGCTTCACTTCCGATCCAGCAATTCCCTGCTAATGCACCCTTCAAAGCAGCAGACGATGGCCCAAGTGCTGGGGCCCCTGCACCCACGTAGACCAGGATGAAGCTCCTGGCTTCTGGCTTTCACCTGACCTAGCCCTGGCCCCACTGCAACCATCTGGAAAGTGAACCAGAAGATGGAAGATTTCTCCTTCTGTCTGTCTCTCTCTCTCTCTGTGTGTCTCTATAACTCTCCCTTTCAAATAAATAAATGTAGGGATGGAAGGAGAGAGGGAGGGAGGAAGGGGATACTGGGGCGCTGACCTCTGCAGTCCTGCTCGGCTTCACACCCAGAGGGCACACTCACTGGACAGCGGAAGTGCCCATGAAGACACACAGGAGGCCAATGCACACTGACACTGGAACAGCAGTGCTGGGAGGAAGCCACACCTACAGCCAGGCCTTGTCTTTCCTAGTCCTGACTCCAGGTCTAGGCCTGCCAGGCACCTGGGCAGTGAGAACCCTCAGCCCCACGGGGTGTGGCAGCCCCTGGCTCCATCAGACTGCACCCCTCAATCCTGATGGGGACCACGAGGCTCACGTGGCACACTGCAGGTAGGAGGGGCACCCACCAGCAGCAACGCACATCTTGGAAAATGCAGTCCCTGCGTGTTTACAGAGGAAGTCAGCAGTGCGTGAAACAGGAAGAGGCCATGGGGCTAGAGGAGAAGCCATGGCAGAAACTGGGGAAAGGCTGGGAGCCAAGTGCTGCAGCTGCTTAGGGCAGAAGATTCTCCACAGTGCTGCCCAGCTCACAGGTCCACACGTGACCTCCCAAGCCATGAGCTCAGCACACCTCGGGAGCAGAGTTTGTGGTGCAGTGGTTAAACTGCCACTTGGGATGTGTGCAGCCCACATCAGAGTGCCTGGGTTGAAATCCCGCCTCTGCGGGATTCTGATTCAGCTTTCGGCTAATGGACATCCTGGGAGGCAGCAGATGATGGATCAAGTATTTGGGTCTGATTCAGCTTTCGGCTAATGGACATCCTGGGAGGCAGCAGATGATGGATCAAGTATTTGGGTCCCTGCCACCCATGTAGGAGACCAGGATGGAGTTCCTGGCTCCTGGTTTTGGTCTGGTCCAACCACAACTATTATGGGCATCTGGAGATGGAAGATCTGTGGCGCACACGTGCGTGTGTGTGTGTGTGTGTGTGTCTGTCTCACTCTCTCATTTGGTCAAATAAACAAACAAAACTTTTTAAAAAACACCCAGGGAGTCAGGGACTGTATTCAGGATACTCTGAAAGTATCAACTTCAAAGAAGACGTTCTGCTAGAGCCAAAGATTTTTTAAAAACAACTGGAGTAAAGGAGGAAATAAAAGCACAATGACTGACAGACAGACAGACAGACAGACACACCTATGGATCTTCTATCCACTGGTTCCCTCCCCCAAATGCTCACAACAACCAAGGCTGGGCCAGGCCAAAGCCAAGACCCACAAACTCCAACAGGTCTTCCACGGGGGTGGCACGCACCCAAGCACGTGGTCACGGCCACTGCCTCCAGGACACATTCACAGGAAGCTGGATCTGAAGCCCAGCAGCTGGGACTTGAAGCAGCACTTCCACATGGGACGCTGGTGTCGCGGTGGTGGCTTAATCCTGTGCGCCACGATGCCCATGCCCAGGGTGATGGTTTTTGAAGGCTGGTACTTAGAAATGTAAAGGAAACATGGCCAATTACATGAAGAAACAGGGCGGCCACCAAAAGACAGCAAGTCCAGGCAGCAAAGAAGAAGTGAAAGGAAACTGAATGTGCAGAATCAACTTGGATGCGATAAAGAAAAGCGAAAACAGCAGTGAACCGCAACAGGTTGGGGACAAACCTGAGAAAAGGAAAAGCCGGGAAGGAGCCGTGCAGGACGAAAGCACAAACCCACGTCCCGGATAACCAGGGATTCCCACTGGGCTGCAACAAATGGGCAAGGTCAGCCATGTGCTTCAACCCCATGGACACCAAGCCTCCAGAACAGGCAGAGGGGATGTGAATTTCCTGGGGCTGGGGTGGGAAGCGGGGAGACCACTAATGGGTTTGGGGTTTCTCTATGGGGTGAAGAAAATATTCTAAAATGAGAAGGGGTGATGGTTACATAGTTCTGTGAATGCACCAAAAACAACCAAGTCACAGATTTTTAAATGACAAGTGCTATGGTGTATGAAATGTATCTTAATAAAAAGTTCTTAGGGCCAGCGCTGTGGCGTAGTGGGTAAAGCTGCCGCCTGTGGTGCCGGAATCCCATATGGGCACTGGGTCAAGTCCCAGCTGCTCCACTTCCAACCTGTTACGGTCTGGAAATGCAGTGGAGGATGGCCCAGGTCTTTGGCCCCCCTGGAGACCCAAAGGAAGCTCCTGGTTCCTGGTTCCTGGCTTTGGATCAGCCCAGCCCCAGCAGTTGCGGCCATTTGGGGAAATGAACCAGTGGACCAAGATCTCTCTCTCTGCCTCTTCCTCTCTGTAACTCTGCCTTTCAAATAAATGAATAAGTCTTTAAAGAAAAAAAATCAGGATCAGGATCAAGACCAAACTGCATAATGAACAGAAACCTGGCTATGAAACCATAAATGTCACATTATTCTCTAAGCGTATTATGTAATGTAAGATAATGATGATGATGATGACGTAATCAAATGTCAAGGCAGATCTAACAGGATCACATCAGTAAAGACTGAAGCCAGGGAAAGCTATGTTTTCTTCCCCAGAGGTCCCTGTGCTGCGGGCTGGGCCTCTTCATGTGATGAAATCTTGAGGGGGTTTGGGGGTGATTAGTTCATGGAGTGCCCACCCACATAAGGGATTAATGCTGGCCTCAGAGTTCTCCTGGGATGAACACGTGCTTTGGTACCTTCTGCAAGCCCACGGCTCCCGTTCTGCTTCAGCTGTGAGCTAAAGTAACCTCTTTCCTTTACCCAGCTTCAGGTATTTTGTTCCAGCAACACAAAGCAGACTAGCAGGGAATGATGCCAAAACCCTTCTCCTGAACAGACAGAAATAAAAACAATACCTGTGGATGCTAACTGTGACAACTGCAGCGATAAGAGTTTGTTAGGTGTTTTTCACATAAAGGACATCACTATTAGAATTGTAAACACAACATAAGCTCAAACTCAGACTAAATCTATAAATAAGTTAAATCTGTTTAATCAAAAAATATTCGGGGGCTGGAGCTGTGGCACAGTAGGCTAAGCTTCACCTGCTAAGCTTCTATATGGGCACCAGTTTGAGTCTTGGCTGCTCCTCTTCCAATCCAGCTCTCTGCTGGGCCTGGGAAAGTAGTAGAAGATGGCCCAGGTGCTTGGGCCCAGCGTGGGAGACCTGGAAGAAGCTCCTGGCTCTTGGCTTTGGATCAGCTCAGCTCCAGCCAATGTGGCCATTTGGGGAGTGAATTAGCATAAGAAAGACTTTTCCCTCTGTCTCTCCCTCTGTCTGTCTTTAACTGTACCTCTCAGATAAATAAAATATTTTTTAAAATATATTTTAAAAAAATTGAAAGATGAGGCCAGTGCTATGGCTGCTGGTTAAGCTGCCATCTGCAGTGCTGGCATCCCATATGGATGCTGGTTTCAGTCTTGGCTGCTCCGATTTCAATGTAGCTTCCTACTAAAGTGCCTGAGAAAGCAGTGGAAGATGGCCCAAGTGCTTGAGCCCCTGCATCCACATGGGAGACCTGGAAGAAGTTCTTGGCTCCTGGTGTTGGCCTGGCCCAGCCCTGGCAGTTGCGGCCATTAGGCGAGTGAACCAGTAGACGGAAGATCTCTTTCTGTATCTCAGTCTGTCTCTCCTGCTCTCTAACTTTTTCAAATAACTTTAAAAAAAAATTCAAAGATTGTGCCAAAAAATAAATGCCACACCCTGCCAAAACTTAGAATTTAAACAAAAATGAAGCAACATTAATGCTGTTTTACTGTTTTTTACATATCAGACACATGGAATTCATGCCAGAAAGCAGCAAGTGGGAAAAACCAGCGTCTGAAACAATGGATGGAAACACAGAAAAAACAGCCAAAACTTTAAATAAATGGATCTATCCATAACCAAGAGAATGAAGTGGTACTGATATGAGCATTGGCTCCATCTCCATGACGATCTTGAATTGATCAGAAAATCCGAACAACATAACAAAAAAGAAGGGGGCAGGCATTTGGTGCAGTTAGGACAGCAGCTGGAACATGGCAGCCCACGCTGCAGCGCTCGGTTTGAGTTTTGGTTCCACTCCTATTCCAGCTTCCTGTGCACCCGAGGAGATGGCAGTGACGGCTTAAGTACTCGGGCTCCTGCCACCCATGTGGGAGACCCAGATTGAGTTCCTGGCTCTGGCCTTGGCTTGGTCTAGTCCTAGCTATTATGGACATTTGTAGTGAAGAAATCTCTGTCTCGTTGTCTTTCAAATAAATAAAATAAAGTTGAAAGTTAAAAAAAAAAAAAAAAACAGCTAACATGATAACTTTGCACTTGGTGTGGGCATTTAGCCTTGTGGTTAAGATGCCTCCACCCCGAGTACCAAGTCTGAGTCCCAACTCTGGCTCCTAACCTCAGCTTCCGGGCTAAGTAGTAGGGTTCTTCTCACACACATGGGAGATATGGACTTGAAATCCTGGCTCCCAGCTCTGGCTTAGCCCCATCTTAGCTGTGGCAAGTACTTCGGGAGTGAGCCAGCAGACAGAATATTTGTCTTTCTCTTTCTCTCTCTGTCAAACAAATAAAAGCAGGGCCTGGCACTGTGGTTTTTAGGGTTAAGCCTCCTCCTGCAGCGTCAGCATCCAATATTCATGTCCCAGCTGCTCTTCTTCTGACCCAGCTCTCTGCTATGGCCTGGGAAAGCAGTGGAAGATGGCCCAGTTTCTTGGGTCCCTACATCCTCATGGTAGACCCAGAAGGAGCTCCTGGCTCCTGGCTTCAGATCGGCGCAGCTCCGGCTGTTGTGACCATTTGGGGAGTGAACCAGCAGATGGAAGACCTTTCTCTATCTTTCCTTCTCTCTGTAACTCTGCCTCTCAAATAAATACATAAAATCTTTTAAAAATAAATAAATAATCGTTACTATTTGTTGAACTCTTTTTAGTGTAGGGTTAATCTTATGAGTATAGAGTTAACCGAAAATAGATCTTGGTAGAAACTAAGAATGGGAATGGGAGGGGGAAGAGTAAGAAGCATGGGAAAGGGGCCAGTGCTGTGGCACAGCAGGTTAACGCCCTAGCCCGAAGCGCTGGCATCCCATATGGGCACCAGTTCAAGTCCCAGCTGCTCCACTTCCAATCCAGCTCTCTGCTATGGCCTGGGAAAGCAGCAGAAGATGGCCCAAGTCCTTGGGCCCCTGCACCTGCATGGGAGACCCAGAAAAATCTCCTGGCTCCTGGCTTTGGTTCAGCGCAGCTCCAGCCATTGCGGCCAATTGGGGAGTGAACCACTGGATGGAAGACCTCTCTCTCTCTCTCTCTCTCTCTCTGCCTCTCCTCTGTGTAACTCTTTCAAATAAATAAATAAATCTTAAAAAAAAAAAAAAAAGATGGGTGGGAATAATCAACTATGTTCTTGAATATGTGCATATGAAATTTATATTCCTTAAGTAAAATTTTTAAAAAAAGCTAAATAACATCAATAATATGGTTTGGGATGAAAATAAACTTTGACTATGAAGCCATTAAAAAATAAATAATCTTCTTTAAACTTAAATCTTTCTCCCAAATTACTGCAGGGGGAAAGAGGAGGCATTAGCTAGAAAATAAGAAACAGAATTGATAAATCTGACAACAACATCCAAGAAGCCTCCCAAGGCCAGGGCACACAGGAGCGTCCCCGCCGGCTCTGGCTCCAGGCTTTCCAGGCCGCATCTGCAGGCACCATGGTGCAGTCCACTGTACGCTACTCAGACAGCGCCCCCAGCACCAGAGGAGGAGGAGGGGCTGCTGGGGGTAATCCTGATACCGAACTTGACAGAGCACACGACAAAGAGGAAAGCTAGCGTGATTCACAACTCACAACTACAGGGAGAACAGCCAGTAATTACAATCAACAGAAACCCATAAGGCATTTGATAAAACACACATCAACTTCCGAATAAAAATCTTAGCACACGAGACAAGAAAGAATCCCTCTCTCATACCAAAAAGTCAGTGAGACACTCACCCAGGAACACCCTGAGGGCCAGGAAAGCCAGAAACAGCACACTCTGACAGCCACACAAGACAGTTCAGGAAGCTCTCTCCAACACAGTAAGAGAAAGACTGAAAAGTCTGGTGATAGAAAAAGGAGGGCCAAAGAATTATCCATAAGTAAGGGGTTTGTTGACTCAGCAAATGAGCTTTAAAAAAAAAAAAAAAAAAGAATAAGATACTTCAGAAAGGAAGCTGAGTTATGTAACAAACACGGACAAAACACTAGTTCCTATGATTTAACATACTGCATGGGCCGGCGCCATGGCTCAACAGGCTAATCCTCCACCTAGCGGCGCCGGCACACTGGGTTCTAGTCCTGGGCGGAGCGCCAGATTCTGTCCCAGTTGTCCCTCTTCCAGGCCAGCTCTCTGCTGTGGCCAGGGAGTGCAGTGGAGGATGGCCCAAGTCCTTGGGCCCTGCACCCCATGGGAGACCAGGAGAAGCACCTGGCTCCTGGCTTTGGATCAGTGCGGTGCGCCGGCCGCAGCGTGCTGGCCGCAGCGGCCATTGGAGGGTGAACCAACAGCAAAGGAAGACCTTTCTCTCTGTCTCTCTCTCTCTGTTCACTCTGCCTGTCAAAAAACAAAAAAAAAAAACAAAAAAAAAACAAAAAAAAACAACTGTATGTCCACACGTGAAACAGAAGCTAAGAAAACAGACGGCTATGCGCTGAGCAGCAGTAATTTCAGTGGTAGTATATAGGGATCAGGTGTCTCTTATGTGTTTAATCTGTGTTTTCTAAATATTACTTATACCACTTCCACTGTATTAGGAGGTGAAACCAACAGTATTTCAATACTCAGTACCTATGCATGGTTAATACATTCAGGTCATTTGCTTAAAAGCAAAGCAATCGAGGTTAAATTTGGACAAACACTGGGGGTTGGAGGGTTTACTTCTTCAAATATAATTATGCAACTCAAAACATCTACTGTTATCAATGCAATCTCCGATTTATGTTCTCTCCTTACGGAAACTTTGAAATACAGTGTTTTGCTGTTTTTCAAGAAACTCTTCCACGGGTGGGTATAGTGACGCAGTGGTTTAAGCCACTGCTTGGGACTCCTACATCCCACATCAGAGTGTGGGCTCAAGTCCAGGCTCCTCTGCTTTTGATCCAGCTTCCTGAGAATGCATCCTGAGAGACAGCAGATGATGTTCCAATGGGCAGGGTCCCTGCCACCCACATGGGAAACCCCCGATAGAGTTTCTGGCTCCTGCCTTCAGCCTGGCCTCACCCTGCTATTGTGGGCATCTGGGGAGTGAATGAGCAGAGAGAAGATTTCTTTGTCTCTCCCCCTCTCTTTCTGCCTTTCAAATAAATAAAGCAAGTAAAAAACAACAATAAACACTTCCATAGTTGGTGATTACTGCTGTCTTTCCTAATAATGCCATATACTGCACTCCTACTGTTGTAAAAACAAAAAGCAGACTTGGGATTAGCAGCTGAACTAAAGCAACTCCTGTTCTGTAATAAGACAGTGGGGTGGGGTGTGTCTAAAAGTACTAAAGCAACTGCACTAACAGCACCCTCTAGTGTTACAGTGTTAAACTGGCACTTAGCTAAGGTAAGAAAATATAAAATTGCTCAAGAAAAACTATTTTGGGAAGTTTCAAACATGCAGAAAAGTAGACAGGATTGAAACATATTTTCATTCCATATCCAATTTACTCTGATTATTTTTATTCACATGGCAACTTCTATATTTCATCAGCACAGGTGTCAAAGAGATCACCAAGGGTTGGCGCTGTGGTGTAGTGGGTAAAGCCACCGCCTGCACTGCAGGTATCCCATACGGGCGCCGGTTCAAGTCCCAGCTGCTCCACTTCCAATCCAGCTCTCTGCTATGGCCTGGGAAAGAAGCAGAAGATGGCCCAAGTCCTTGGGCCCCTGCACCCATGTGGGAGCCTGGAAGCAGCTCCTGGCTCCTGGCTTCAGATCAGCACAGCTCCAACCACTGCGGCCAATTGGGGAGTGAATTAGCGGATGGAAGACCTCTCTCTCTCTGCCTCTCTCTCTGTGCAACTCTTTCAGATAAAGAAATCGTAAGAGAGAGAGAAAGAGAGGAGAGAGTGTGCGTGCGCTCACCAGGCATATCCAACAGCCTTTCTCCCCTCATTCAATTAGTAATGCAACTAATAAAGCCCAGGATTCTTAAGCTGGGCATACAACCAACTAAATTCAGGCCACATAACCCACTTGCCCAAGTGCTTGGGCCCCTGCACTCATGTGAGACCTGAAAGAAGCTCCTGGCTCCTGACTTTGGGTCCCCATAACTCCAGCTGTTGTGGTCAATTGGGTAATGAACCAGTAGATGGAAGACACCTCTCTCTCTCTCTCTGCCTCTCCTTCTCTCTGTGTAACTCTGCTTTTTAAATAAATGAAATTATTTATTTATTTATTTGAAAGGCGGAGTTACAGAGACAGAGAGAGAGAGAGAGATCTTCCATCTGTTGGTTCACTCCTCATGACCACCATGGCTGGGGCTGGGCCAGGCCAAAAGCCAGGAGCCAAGAACCGGAGCTTCATCTAGGTCTTCCATGTGGTACAGGGGCCCAAGCTCTTGGGTTATCCTCTGCTGTTTTCCCAGGGTATCAGTAGAGAGCTGGATCAGAAGTGGAGCAGCCGAGACTCGAACCAATGTTGATATGGGATGCCAGCACTGTAGTCGGAGGGAGGCTTAACCCACTATGCCAGAGCGCTGGCCCCTCAAGTGAAATCTTTCTCAACGCCTAGAGGGAGGAATCCGGCAAGTGGGTGGGCAGTGTTAGGACAATGGAAACAACACTGTTATAAATTTGTATCACATATTTTCCAGAAAAAAAAAAAAAAGAAAAATCCAACTCACAAGTCAAACATTCAACAATGCAATGAGTATAATTAACTCAGTAAAAGCATGGGTACTTATCAAATCTTCTAGCAGTAGCCTGCAAATATTATTCTATACTATACCACAACTTTATTATTGATTAGGTAGCGCAATGCAATGCTGTGATGACACAAAAAGAAGAAAAAAGGTCAAGACCCAGGAAAGTAAAAATCAACTACTTTAAATCATTTTAAAATACAATCTTTTCTTTTTTAATTCAAGAGGCACTGAGACAGAAACAAATAGAGCGCTGCCATCTGGCTAGTTCACTCCCACAAATGCCCAAGGCTGGGCCAAGCTGAAGTGAGGAGTTGGGAACCCAACCCGGGTCTCCCACAGGGTGGCAGGGACCCGAGCCCTTGAGCGACCACCTGCTGCTTCCCAGGAAGACGGTAAAATCAGCAGCACAGACAGGACTCAACCCAGATGCTCCAACATAGAATGCAGGCAAAGATAACCACTGTCTCAACCACTTGGCAGAATGCCCACCCCTAATTTTTAAATTCCATTCTTCTGATTAAAGAAATTGTATGACATACCTACTAGAATGGCTAAAACAAAAAATTAAAACACCTAAGGCAATACTAAGTGCTGATAAAGGGTAACAGGAACCCTTCTACACTCCACTTTCCTTATAGGCATGAAAAATGGCACTACTGTAGAAATCCAAAACCATTTGTTCATCTCTCCTTACTTTAAACATACATGTACTCTAAGCTAAGACCCTGCAATACTATCTCAATAAAATGAACCATGTTCAGACGAAAACTTCTGTGTGAATGTACTTACAGGGACTTTATTTATAATAGCCCAAACTAGAAAACAACATTCCCTTTCACCTAGACAAACTACTACCCATCCCTGTTAAAATGCTACATCATGGGGGCTGGCATTACAGCACAGTGGGCTGAGCCTCTGCCAACGATGCCAGCATCCTATACAGGTGTTGTTTCCAGTCCCAGCTGCTCCACTTCCAATCCACCTCCCTGCCAGTTGTGCCTGGGAAGACTGCAGAAGATGGCCCATGTGCTTGGACCCCTGCCACCCATACTGGAGAACAGGATAGAGTCCCAGCCTCCTGGTTTTGGCCTGGCCCTGGCCAGCCGCAGCCATTGCAGCCATCTAGAGAGTGAACCAGCAGGTGGAAGATCTGTCTCTCCCTCTCTCTGTAACTCTTTCAAATAAATAAATCTTCAAAAGACATGTGACATCACTTCACACCCATCAGATAAGGCTAGGATTAGAGTTCAATGCTACCAAGTGTCAGCAAGGTGTTGGAGGAGCAGGAATTCTCATGTGTTGACAGAAACGGAAACTGGCTCAAATACTTGGGAGAATATCCTGGAAACAGTCAGTTGAAAGGTGTGTGCACTATGAACTGGCAAGGCCACTTGTCAACATTCTGCACTCCAGAGGAGGTCACCCAAGGTGAGGACGGGTATCCTGTTTCTACTGTTGTCGAGCCAGCACACCAGTAGAACCTCTGAACAAGGCTATGTTTAAACAGTGGACTAGAACAGAGCAGTTACAGTGAATGAACTGTAGCCACTTGGACCAACATGACTAAAAATATATTCCAGCAATTCAGTAGGCTGCAGAACACATGGTACATGCGATGATCTCTGATTGAAGGTTTTAAATCATCAGTCTGGGGCCTGCGCTGTGGCGCAGCGAGTAAATCGCCACCTGCAATGCCGGCATCCCATGTGAGTGCTGGTTCAAGTCCCCGCTGCCCCATTTCTGATGCAACTCCCTGCTGACATGCCAGGGAAAGGAGTGAAAATGGCCCACATGGCTGGGTCCCTACACTGCCATGGGAGACCCAGACATGGGAGACCCAGATGGAGTTCCTAGCCCCTGCCTTCAGCCTGACCCAGTTCATTGGTCTAGGAAGTGAAGTGGAGATGGAAGATCTCTCTCACTCTCTGTTCACCTGTATCTCTCTAATTCTGCTTTTCAAATAAAATATGTCTTTTTAAAAAATACATAAATAAAACATGAAGTTTTATGTGTTGGTTAACAACCATGTAAACATAGAACACAGAAGGAAAAACAAAGTTATCCCCAGGAGGGGGAAGGGAGAAGGAGGAAGGTAAGACTAGCAAAGAGTACACAGAGAGCCGGCACTGCAGCTCACTAGGCTAATCCTCCGCCTTGCGGCGCCGGCACACCGGGTTCTAGTCCCGGTCGGGGCGCCGGATTCTGTCCCGGTTGCCCCTCTTCCAGGCCAGCTCTCTGCTGTGGCCAGGGAGTGCAGTGGAGGATGGCCCAAGTCCTTGGGCCCTGCACCCCATGAGAGACCAGGAGAAGCACCTGGCTCCTGGCTTCGGATCAGCGCGGTGCCGGCCGCAGCGCACCGGCCGGGGCAGCCATTGGAGGGTGAACCAATGACAAAAGGAAGACCTCTCTGTCTCTCTCTCTCACTGCCCACTCTGCCTGTCAAAAAAAAAAAAAAAAAAGAGTACACAGAGGGTATCTGAAAAGTCTTACTTTCTTAAAAGAGGGGAAAAAAAAAACCACAACCTGAAGCCAAAAATAACAGCATGTTTAGATTTACCAGATGTGAGTATCTGGCACAGCACTGTCCATTCTTTCATTTTCTTTATATTTGAAGTATCTCAGTGAGAAGGAAATTTTAACTAAAGACTATCTTTAGCAGGATATGCAAAATGAACATACAAAAACAGGTAAAAGGGGAAGGCATTTGGCACAGCAGTTAAATTGCTGGTTAGGACTCAGGCATCCCATATCAGTGCCTGGGTCAAGTCCTGGCCACTTCATGCTTCTGATCCAACCTCCGCCAAAACACCCCGGGAGTAGCAGATGATGGTGTAAGTACGTGGCTCCCTGCCACATGGGAGACCTAGATCAAAGTTCCCAGGCTCCTCGCTTTGGTCTGGTCCAGTCCTGGCTGTTGTGGGCACTTGGGAAGTGAACCAGTGGATAGAAGAGATCCTTGTCTGTTTCTCTTGTGTCTCTCTCTTGATGTCTTTCAAATAAAAAATGAAAGTAAACAAGATTTATTTTTAGTTAAAAAAAAAAAAAAACTGGTAAAAGTGGCTGCTTCTAGAGCAGAGAAGTGAGCTCAAATGGCTAAGATACTCTCTGTGCCTGTCCTCAAACACCTTTTAAACTCTGTTCCATAGCATCCCACATAGGCACGTCCCAGCTGCTCCATTTCCAATTCAGTTCCCTGCTATCGCCTGGAAAGGCAGTAGAAGATGGCCCAAATGCTTGGGCCCCTGTACCCACGTTGAGGATCCAGAAGAAGCTCTTGGCTCCTGGCTTCCAATCAGCCCAGCTCCAGCCACTGTGGCCATTTGGGGAGTGAACCAGCAGATGGAAGCTCTCTCTCTCACTCTCTGTGTCTCTTCCTCTCTCTCTCTCTGTAACTCTGCCTTTCAAATAAATAAATCTCTAAAAATAAATAAATAAATTCTGTTGTGTGTATTTCTTTTTAAAACTTATTATTTATCTGAAAGACTGTCATTGTGGGGGAAAGGGGGAGACAGACAGAAAAAGGGAGAGAAATAGAGAGATCTTCCATCCGCTGGTTCACTCTCTAAATGCCCGCAACAGCCAGGACTAGGCCAGGCCAAAGCCAGGAGTCTGGAACTCCATCTGGGTCTCCCAGTTGGGTGCAGAGCCCAAGTACTCAGGCCATCTTCCACTGCTCTCTTAAGCGTATTAGCAGGGAGCGGATGGAATAGTGGCCGGAACTTGAACCAGTGTTCTGATAAGAGATGCCAGGGTCACAGGCGGAAGCTTAACTTGCTGCATCACAATACCAGCATATGTTTTAAATTACAAATAAGTGTCCTTTTCACCTGCAAAGCCACCTGCCCTTAGGGGGAAAAAATCTACCTAAGGTATTCTGATTTAAGATAAGGGAGGGAGGGCCCTGGAGACTGATGGAGACTCCAACTGGGTCCAGCAGTGAACGGAGCACTGCTGTCTTCCTCCCAGGAGGGTACTTTAACCTGCCCTCCCCAGGGTCCTCCTTCTACAACCCCATCTTCCACTCTACACCCTTGAGATCAGAAGCCCTAACCACGCCCCCAGGGAGCTGAGAAGCAGTTCTCATGTAACCTTGGGGAGACACGTTTAGAATTTGCTGCAGCAGTTCCACCCAGACCATCTGCACGATTGCCTCACATCCTTTGGAATAACGTGGGTAGAAATGTATACAGACAGCTACCATTACCCAACATCCGTGAGGTAAGAGGCCAGGAAGCAGGGGGAGCACTTATCTGATGACTGACTTTCTTAATGAACTTGGAAGCAGAGGTCACGGTTGAGAGAAAAGAGGCTGAGCATGGGCTTGGATCAAAGTAGCTATGGGGGATGGAAAAGGATCACAAGGACTGATGTATCTCCAACAAAAAGTCAAGGCCGACTTGAGCCCAGGGTGAGTGCCCCAGGGTGGAAGCCTCCTTGTTATCTGCTGTCTCTTCAGCCACGTTTAACCAACAAAGACCAGACACAGAGAAACCAGCCAACAGGACTGCGCCAAGTTACGGGGGCAGCTTGGAGGGCCAGGAACTCATGCTGCTCACAACTAATGGGGGTCTGAGCAGGGAAAAGGAGCCAGCGAATGGCAGGAAGCCAGAGCCCCTCAAGGGAGTGGGGGCTCAGGACAGGAGGGCGACAGGGAGCTGCCTCTAAGCTCTAGTTCCCAGCCAGGAGCTGACCAGTCCCAGGAGAGCTGCAGACAACAGGAAGGAAGGCTCCCTCCCTGAAAGGGAGGTGAGGGAGGGACAGTGGGGTCCAGAGGTCAGAGGAGACACAATCAGGGATGATGCTGGAAGACATGGAGCAAGCCCAGAGCCAGCGTTCAAGGACCACAGGGAATGGCCAAGAAGCTGGCAACGGATGTCCGACATGGTCAAAGGAGGTGCCTCACAGGCTGGAGCGACCTCAGCACCGCCAGGCACTGCTGAACGGCAGCCGGCAGATGCCACCTGCTAGTCTCACAACTGGGAATGCTGGGACACTGGGAGAATTCGAGCCACATTTATCTCTGCTGAACTATCCATTCCTAAGGAAATCCTTTCCAAAATCCAAATCCAGTAGCTTGCTGCAGTTTGCTGTTCCCCCAAAGCAGTGACCATTCATACCAAGCACCCTTCCCTACCCAAACTGGGGCACCACAGGGGTCCCTGCAGTGAGGGACCCACTTCTTCTGAGTCTATATGGTTCCCGAGTTGTTCAGAGTGGAGGACAGACCTAAAAATGTATCCAGCAAGTCGGCAGGTCAGGAAGGCTGCAGCTCACCAGAGCTCTCGGCCTGGCTGTAAGAATTCTGAAACTAGGGGCTGGCGCTGTGACACAGCGGTTAAGCCTTGGCCTGCAGTGCCAGCATCCTGTATGGGCGCCAGTTCGAGTCCCAGCTGCTCCACTTCCGATCAGCTGCCTCTTAACGGCCTGGGAAAGGAGAAAAAGATTGTGCAAGTGCTTGAGCCCCTGCACCCGTGTGGGAGACCCAGAAGAAGCTCCTGGCTCCTGGCTTTGGACTGGTCCAGCTCTGGCTGTTGCAGCCACCAGGGAAGTGGACCAGCAGATGAAAGACCTCTCTCTGTCTCTCCCTCTATCTGTAACTCTGCCTCTCAAATAAATAAATAAATCTTAAAAAAAAAAAAAAAAGGAATTCTGAAACTGCCAGGCATCCTTCATGATTCCAGTGCAGTTCTCGCTGCACTGCTGATGGGTGGTGTGTGAAAACTATAGAGTAAAATAAACTGCCTCACATACAAGTCACTCAATAAATCAACAAGTAACTAAATAATTTTTTATGTCCCTTTGGCAGGCCAAACAGTTGAACCAATTGATATTGAGGGTCAGGACTGCCTAATATTTGAGTCAACTGACATCATCCATCAAAAGTTCTAAAAATAAACAAAGTGTCGACCCAACAATTTTACTCAAAAGACAAATCCTAACAGACTAAAATAGGCGCAAATGTTTCATTATAAGAAGACTGTTCACTGAAATAGTGCTTAGGCCAAAACTGGAGGAGAAAACATTAACGTCTAAAAATACACGGCTGGTTGGTTAAACCGAGGGTATAGTTGGAACAGAATATTGTAGGAATGAAAATAATGGTGAGAGAAGTGCTCACCGACACAGTAACATGTTCAGAGTATCACTGAAGGAAGGCAAAGGCAGGTTACAAAACACACCGATAATCCCATTTCAATGGTTACACACACAGACACACACAGAAAGTGGGGGAACACCCAAACACTGATTATCTCCGGTTGATGAAACTGTGATTTTTTTTTGCTCTTATTTTTCTACAATGTGTGCCACTTTCATAATTTTTTAAACCTGAAGCCATAGTCTAAGGACAATATTGAAATAAATACAGAGCAAAGACTGACTGACAAGAAAAGAAATTCAGAAAAGCAAAACCAATGCTGGGACTGGCATCTGGCCCAGTGGTTAAGAAGGCACTTGGGAGGCCTGCAGACCACATCTAGAGTGCTTGGTTTGAGCCCCCAGCTCCACTCCCAATTCCCACTTCCTGCTAATGCAGACCCTGGGAGGAGTGGTGATGGCGCAAATGATTGAGTTCCTGCTCCTGAGAGAGACCCAGTTTGAGTTCCCAGCTCCTGGCTCCGGCCAGGCCCACCCCAGCAGTTGCTGGCTTTTGGGGAGTGAACCAGCAGATGAAAGTGCTCTCTTTCTCTCTCTCTGCCTCTCAAATAAATTGATTAAAAATTAAAAACAAAAAACCAGGGCTGGAGAAACACACCCTATGGTTACAGTCAACGCACGCCTCAAAGCCAACAGCAACAGGCAGAGCGTTTCTGGGTAACCAGACACTTAAGCCCTCGCTTAAGGGCTTAAAGACCCACTGGCAACACCAGAGTAACCAAGAAAGCCAAACGGAGGGTGCTAAGGAAGACGCCCTTCCCTTCCGTGCCTAAGCCCCGGTGCCCAGCGACTCCTGACCCTCCTCTCAGACGCACCTCTTCCAAAGAGTCCCCGAGCTTTTCCCTACTGCATTTCAGGCCTTTTTACTCGCAGCATCTTCACGCCTTTGTATGAAAGAAAGGCGACCCTGTCCCCGGAACTTAAACTTTAATCTAAAATTAGAAGATGCAGAACACACCTGTGATTTGGGTTAAAAGAAGACAAAGTACTAAAGATATATCCAAACATTAGTTTAAGTTAAGAAGAATTTTTTTTTCTTTCTGGAGATGGAGGCAGGTAACCAATCAATGTTGTTGAACAGAAAACCTCTGAATTTTACAAAACGGTGAGGAAGGGGAAGCTGTGGAAGCTTCCACAGAACAGAATTGTTAACCAGTCCTGTTCCCGGAAACAAAAGCAGCTTTCATCATCGAATACCCAAAAATCTGAAAGCTTAGGCAACCACAGACTATGGGGCAGCAGACAAAGCAATGCAGGGCCCGAGCTGTACTACCCAGTGCAGCAGTCCCCTGCCACTCGTGCCTAACAAGCACCTGAATCGTGTCAGCCCAAGTGAGATGGGCTCCAGCTATGCAACACACGCCAGACTTCGAAGAGCTTTTACGGGAAAAAGAACACAAAATATCCCATTTATAATTTTATATTGGGGGCCGGCATTGCTGTGGCATGGTGGGTTAAACTGCTGCCTGCAGTGCTGGTATCCCAAATGGTTGCTGGTTCAAGTCCTGGCTGCTCCACTTCTGATCCAGCTCCCTGCTAATGGCCTGCAAGGATTAACAGAAAGCAGCAGGAGAGGGCCCAAGTGCTTAGGCCCCTGTACCCACCTGGGAGACCTGAAGAAGCCCCTGACTTCAGCTTGGCCCAGCCCCAGACTTCTCTGTCTCTCCATCTCCCCCTTCCCCCACCCCCGTAACTCTGCCTTCCAAATAAACAAAGTAAATCTTGAAAAATAATAATTTTACACTGAAAGTATATTGGTTTAGACTTTTTTAAAGATTTATTTATTTGAGAGGTAGAGTTATAGATAGTGAGAGGGAGAGAGAGAAAGGTCTTCCTTCTGTTGGTTCACTCCCCAGATGGCCACAATGGCTGGAGAAGCGCTGACCTAAAGCCAGGAGCCAGGAGCTTCATCCTGGTCTCCCACGTGGGTACAGGGGCCCAAGCACTTGAACCATGTTCTATTGCTTTCCCAAGCGACAGCAGAGAGCTGGATTGGAAGAGAAGCAGCTGGGACTAGAACCAGCATCCATATGGGATGCCAGAGGAGGATTAACCTACTGCGCCACAGCTCTGGCCCCAGTTTATAAAGACTTTAAATAAACATTCATTATTTTCAAAAAAGTAAAAAATCTTGCCAAGTGATTAGTACCAATTATTTCTGTGTGCCTATGTGATTTTAAACAGCTCCTGTCCTCCTCTATGTGTACTAACTGTAGGGCTGGACAGACTGAGAATGCTCTGCTTTGTTGCTATCACATGGATTGGAAAAGGGTCAGGATGGACGCAATGACACTCAGAAGACTTGCTACAGGACAGGAGTTGCCATAGTCAAAGTGAATACAAACAAGGCCTGAATAAACTAAATATCAGCGCGTCTATTATACAGAAAGCACACTGAGTTCAAGAGAAGAAAAATATCAATCGGTCACAGATATCTCAGCACTCTGGCCCTGGCTGTAAGCCCGTCAGATCATTGTCTCCCCCTCTCCAATCAACAGCATACATTTTTTACTTCTTAAAAACATTATTTTAATTTGACTATATGTTGAAATATTTTTACCCATTAGATTATTAAATGTCACTAAAATTAATCGTAAGCTTCTTTTAACTTTCTGTAATGCAGCTACAAGAACGTGGCATATTTACATGTGACTCCTACAATTATATTGGACAGCTCTGGTCTAAAGAAATTGAATGCCAGGTGAGCAGAAAGGAAAACTCTATTTCAGAACATATAATTTCGGTAAGCACGGTCCAAATGCATGCTAAGAGCGTGTAAATTTAGGATACTGTTAATTTTACAAATACATACACAAAGACATGACCATGTAACATAATAATGCTACAATCAGTACCCTAAACAAGGAGCTGGCACTGTGGTACAGCGGGTTAAGCCGACACCTGTAACACCAGCATCCCATCTCAAAGCGCTAGCTGGATTCCGGGCTACTCCACTTCCCATCCAGATCCCTGCTAACGGATGATGGCCTGTGTGCTTCAGTCTCTGCCACCCATGTGGATGACCCAAATGGAACTCCTGGCTCCTGGCTTCAGCCTGGCCCATCCCTGACCATTGCAAGCACTTGGGGAGTAAACCAGTAGATGGGAGAGTCTCTTGATCTTGCAAATAAATAAATAAATTTATTTAAAAAATAAACTACACAAGCAGCTAGGCAGCCCACATTGAGGGAAGCAGGTATCCTAGCCTAGTTTTTCACCCCCACAGTACAGAGAAGAGGAGGGGGAGGAGCCAGATGTGAGAAAGGACAAATCTGAAATCTACATGCTAGCAACAAGCACAAGCTACAAGGTCAAAGGGGCTGGAGTCACAGGGCCTTTGCTGGAAGTCCAGAACCAGCAAGAGAAATCTAAATAAACTCAAAGCCTACTCAGGGGAAAACACCACCCCAACCTGGAAATGCTGTCCAAACACTGAATCGCAGGTTCGATTTTACATCGCAAACCCAACACAGAGTAACATCTGCGAACCAAAAATTATCCGAAGAGTTAAGGCAAGTGTATTGATGGCGCGCACGGATGGCCTACTGGCTAAACACCCTAGTCTCTTATTAGGGTGCCTGAGTTTGACATTGCCCTGGGTTCCTGACTCCAGATTCCTGCTACTGTAGACCCAGGAAGTCAGCACCAATGGCCCAGGTAATCAACTTCCTGCCATCCAGGTGGGAGATCTGGGTTGACTTCCGGCTTCTAACTTTGGCCACCAGCCTTGGCCCAGCATCAACTGTGCTGAGCATCTGGGGAGAGGATCAGCAGATGTGAACCAGTTTTTTTTTTTTTTTTTTTTTTTTTTGACAGGCAGAGTGGATAGTGAGAGAGAGAGACAGACAGAGAGAAAGGTCTTCCTTTTGCCGTTGGTTCACCCTCCAATGGCCGCCGCGGCCAGCGCACCACACTGATCCGAAGGCAGGAGCCAGGTGCTTCTCCTGGTCTCCCAGGGGGTGCAGGGCCCAAGCACTTGGGCCATTCTCCACTGCCTTCCCAGGCCACAGCAGAGAGCTGGCCTGGAAGAGGGGCAACCGGGACAGAATCCGGCGCCCCAACTGGGACTAGAACCCGGTGTGCCGGCGCCGCAAGGTGGAGGATTAGCCATGGCGATGGCCAAACCAACTCTTCTCTTTATCTCTCTGCCTCCCAACTAAGTAAGAGTAAAACTCAAAAAAAAAAAAAAAAAAAAAGTCATTCATTGATGACATGTTCCCATATCATACAGAAAGTCAGCAAATGACTGGAGACCATTTATAAAGAGTTCGTCTGTGCCCAACTTCTCGATTCAAAATACACCCAACTGAAAAGGCCAGAGTTGTTCTAATCTGCCAGGAATCTCTTTCATGGCAACCATTACACAACTGTGCCATCTTCCTTCTTTCCTTGCGTAAGCTCTGTAATCACCATCACTGTTTACATAGGTTTTTGAAACTACCTAATTTTGCCAGTAAATATTTAATTCTCTTGTTGCTACTACTCAAATCGTAAACAATACAACGTTTTTATATAATGTGTTTGGTAATGAAAATCTGAGACGCTGACGTCAATAGCATGCAGAGTCCATAAACCAAGAATACTGGGATTACCAGCCACAGCAAAGCCTCTGGGAAAACAGGCACCAGCAAAGCGCTCCCCACACCACTCGGGTTTTTGTCCAGTTTCTGCAAGTCCCTCTCATCTGTGGTCGTTTGAGCGATTCCTGCAAGGCACCTCAATCAGAATCCAGCCCGGGCTTGTGGGCCCCAGGCACTGAGCACATCAAACTGTCACCTGTGTGTTCCTGATGACGACTCAGTGCCGGGAAGCCTCTCTTCCGGGTTTAGTAAGAGCCTCATGATTTAGGATCCGAACTGACAGTCTCCCAAACAGAATGAAACCAACCATTCAACTAGTTTCCTGAGCAGGACCACGGCCCAAGGACCGCCATGGAAATGGCTACACCCTAGCAATTTGCCACTCCAATGGCCAGATGGGGACTACTGGTGAGTAAGAGAAGAGAGAGGCACATAATTACCCAGGGGCCTTGCAGGGGAGGCCAGGAAACAGAACCCCGGGCTTGAACTTCTAAGAAGTGACTTGCAGGAAAAGGGACTCGGGATCAGCCTGGACAAACAGCGAGTGTCCCCAGAGGGAGAGGGAGGTCCACGAGGGCAGACCTACAGCAGGCATTTGGGGAACTGAAGCCCCAGCCCAACCTCAGCACTTGGCGTGACCTGAAGGCAAAAATCCCCTGCAGGGCTGAAGGAGCCTCCGGGTCAGACGTGAAAGGCTTCCGGCTGTGGGAAACAGGAGTTTCTGGGAGGTCAGAAAGAGTCCAGGATCATCAAGGGGGAAGTTTGAGCACTTCCTTCTTGAGTTCACCCCCTGGGAACCCACAAGGAATGGGGGTGCCATGCTCCAAAGACACCCAAGGCCCTTACATAAATGGGTGGGGTGTGTGCACCTAACCCACAGATGTTCTCTCGGATAAATCCCTAGGTTAGCTAACTCGGAATATAAGGTGTAGCTGTGTCAGCAGTGGTGACTGTTGAGGGAGTAATAGCAAGAAGAACTATGTGTGTTCAGCATGGACGCGACGTTTCTTAAAGGACTTCTGATCAGGGATGGGCATTCTGTGCAGCACTCGGGATGCCACCCGGGGAGTGTGCACACTGGGTGAAGCCACTGCATGAGGTGCCTGACCCCATTATCAGGTGCAGCTTCAAGTGCAGGCCCTCCTCCCTTCCAATCCAGCTTCCTGCCAATGCATCCTGGGAGGGCAGCTGATGATGGACCAAGTATGTGGGTTCCTGCCACACATGTGGGATCGAACTCTGAGCTCCTAGCTTCAGCCTGGCCTAGTCCCAGCTTTTATAACCAGTTGGGAAAGTAAAGCTGTAAATACACCTTTCTCTCTCTCTCTTTCAAATAAAATGGAAATAAAATATTTAAAAAACAATTTTTCAGTTTCCAGTTGGTTTAACCCAAATATGTAGAACCCATGACACAGAATCCATACCCACGGACAGCTGACTGTGTGAGGATCTTGGCAACTGGGATGATGGAAGTGACAAGAAAAGAGACAAGGCGTAGCAGTGGGTTAAGCTGCTGCTTGGGATGCCTACATCCCATGTCAGAATGCCTAGTTAAAGTCCCACCTACTCTGCTTCTAATCCAGCTCTCTGCTAATGCACCTGGGTGTGGAGAGAGAAATCTCCCATCTACTGGTTCACTCATCAAATGCTTCCAACAGTCAGGTTGGGCCAGGCTGAAGCCAGAAACCAATCCAGGTCTGCCAGTGGGGTGGAGAGACACAACTACCTGAGCCATCATCTGCTGCCCCCCAGGGTGTGCATTAGCAGGAAGCTGGATGGGAAGCTGAGCACCAGGACTCAAACCAGGCACACCCAAACTAGATGCGAGCATACCAAGGGACAGCTAAATGCTGGGCCAAATGCCCACCCTGACAAAAGTTACTTGCAAGAATGTAATACATGCACATTGATGACAGGGCTTAAGGATGGGGGGAAAACCCTACACATAGAAAAAAAAAAAAAAAAAGAAGAAGAGTGAAAAGAAATACACAAAAAAGGTCCACAATGTCCACAGTAGTGTCATTTGATGGCAGGACCAAGGATTTTTTTTTTTTTTAAGTAATTTTTTGGAATGTCACAAGTTGTCTTTTTTAAAAAACTGAGGATATACTTTTTTAAAAAAATTATTTATTTGAAAAACAGTTACATAGGGTGGTAGAGCCAGAGACAGAGACAGAGAGAGAGAGAGAGAGAGAGAGATCCTCTATCCGCTGGTTCACTCCCCCAAATGGCTGCAACGGCCAGAGCTGAGCTGATCTGAAGCCAGGAGCCAGGAGCTTCCTCCAGATACCCCATGTGGGTGCAGGGACCCAAGGACTTGGTTCATCTTCTACTGCTTTCCCAGGCCATAGCAGAGAGCTGGTTGGGAAGTAGAGCAGCTGGGGCTCAAACCAGTACCCATATGGGATGCCAGCGCTACAGCTGGGCTTTAATTCACTGCACCACAGTGCTGGCCCCAGGATATACTTCCTTGGTTACAAAGTGAAAACAGGAGCCCATGTTGAGGTATTGAGGTGCCACCTTCACCACCAGCATCCCTCTCATTTCAGAACATTATTTCAAGACCCAGCTGCTCCACTTCCAATCCAGCTTCATGCAGGTGCACCTGGGAAGGCAGTGGACAACAGCCCAAGTAATTGGGCCCCTGCCACCCATGTGGTTGACCAAGATGGCATTCCTGGCTCCTGGCTTCAGTCTGTCCTATACCTGGCTGTTGCAGCCATTTGGGTCAGAACGAGCAGATAAAAAGACCTACCTCTCCCAATCTCTCTCTGTTGTTCTACCTTTCAAATAAATAATTATTTCTAAAATGTGAAAATAATTTTTTTTATTTGACAGGTATAGATATAGACAGTGAGAGACAGAGAGACAGAGACAAAGCTCTTCCTTCCGTTGGTTCACTCCCCAAATGGCCTCTACGGCCGACACTAAAATCAAATATTTTTAAAAAGGAATAAGCCGGCGCCGTGGCTCAATAGGCTAATCCTCCACCTTGCGGCGCCGGCACACCGGGTTCTAGTCCCGGTCGGGGCGCCGGATTCTGTCCCGGTTGCCCCTCTTCCAGGCCAGCTCTCTGCTATGGCCAGGGAGTGCAGTGGAGGATGGCCCAGGTGCTTGGGCCCTGCACCCCATGGGAGACCAGGAAAAAGCACCTGGATCCTGGCTCCTGCCATCGGATCAGCGCGGTGCGCCGGCTGCAGCGGCGGCCATTGGAGGGTGAACCAACGGCAAGGGAAGACCTTTCTCTCTCTGTCTCTCTCTCTCACTGTCCACTCTGCCTATCAAAAAAAAAAAAAAAAAAAAAAAAAAAGATTTATAAAAAAAAAAAAAAAAAGGAATGATCATTCTACACATCTGTAAAAGCTCTTACTATATACCTCAGTAGTGAATCTTTCTGTTTGTCAATTAAAACAAAGATAGCATTGACATAACGTTTTATACATGCCATCAAGCTTCAGGACGAGAGCACGCAGGGAAGGGAAATAAAAGGAATGTACCTGAGAAATGCACAGGTGCTCAGCCTCACTAATCAAATTACAGAATGACTGAAGAAAGGTACGGAATGGCCCTTACATCTCTACCTCCACGGTCCTCACGAGGGCCCCAGCAGCATGCGCTCAACAAACGGTGGTGATGATTAACCAAAAAAAAAAAAAAAAAAAAAAAAAAAAAAACTGCAAAGCACGGGAAGAAAAATGAAAATATTTACCTCCTACCTTGTAATGAATCCAAGTGGCAAGACTGAGCCTGTCCATTTTCTAGTTTAATCCACTTACACGGAATTTGGCCTAAAGAAGTCCATTACCTTATCATTAGCAGTAACCTAACAATTCATTATCCCCATGTTGTACATTTAGGCCATTCCTGACATGTACAAAAGGTGAGGTCAAACACAAAAGCGTTCTGACACTGGAGGGCCGTGAGCGCAACTCTACCGGGAAAACAGCACTGCAGACTGCCTTGTAGACGCACCTAAAAGCTATGGCGTGGCCCTGTCTGTACGCTTTCCGTTACAAGGTGCGGAGCTGCATTTCCTTGTGCTGCTGAGGTTCAAGCTCAAAGTCACACATGGAGCCCAGTTAGTGGAATCACGTTCTAGCTAGAGAAAAGCAAATGGCAAATTACAATTAGATGTTATGATAACCTGGCAGGAGGTACTGCAAGGACAGTCTACCTTTCCCTCACCCAGGCTCAGTCCTAAAACTCACTCATTTCCAGGGGACATTTCTGAGCAGGGTCACGCACTGTACCTTAGTTCCTTAGAAACCAAGGCTCCCAGGGACAACCGGTTAATCCACTGCTTGTGACGCAAGCATCCTGTATGGGAGCATCGGTTCAAGTCCAGACACCACACTTGCGACCCAGCTTTCTGCAAACCTGCGTGGGAAGGCAGTGGATGATGGACCAGATACCTGCGCCTCTGCTGCCCACAGGAGAGACCAGAACCAAGTTCCTGGCTCCTGGCTTTGGGCCATTCTGGGGAGTGAACCAGACACGACAGGCAATTTGTGTGTGTGTCTGTGTGCGTGCACGTGTGTGTGTGTGAGACTTTGCCTTTCAAATAAATAAATCTTAAAAAAAAAAAAAAAAAATCAACTCTCCCTGAGGGAGCATTCAGCCTAGTAGCTAAGAAACCTGGGTTCAATTCCTAGCTCCAGTTCTCTCTTTTTTTTTTTTTTTTTTTTTTTTTGGACAGGCAGAGTGGACAGTGAGAGAGACAGAGAGAAAGGTCTTCCTTTACCGTTGGTTCACCCTCCAATGGCTGCTACGGCCGGCGCACCGCGCTGATCGGAAGCCAGGAGCCAGCTGCTTCTCCTGGTCTCCCATGGGGTGCAGGGCCCAAGCACTTGGGCCATCCTCCACTGCACTCCTGGGCCACAGCAGAGAGCTGGACTGGAAGAGGAGCAACCGGGACAGAATCCGGCGCCCTGACCGGGACTAGAACCCGGTGTGCTGGCGCCGCAGGCGGAGGATTAGCCTATTGAGCCATGGCACCAGCCCCTAGCTCCAGCTCTTGACTTTGGCTTCTCACAAAGCAATTTTGCCCTCAGTTGGGCTTCCTGTTTTTAAGATTTATTTCTCTATTTACTTGAAATGCAGATTGCTAAGGGGAGTGAGAGGTGCACCGGCAGGGAGCTGGATCCAAAGTTGGGCAGCCAGAACTCGCACCAACACTCTGATATAGGATGCTGGCTTCACAAGGGGCAGCAAACCCCACTGCCCTACAATGCTGGTGCCCAGCTGGCCTTTCTCCATTGATAATCTTTTTGTTTGTTTGTTTGTTTTTGTTTTCTTTTGACAGGCAGAGTTAGAGAGAGAGACAGAGAGAAAGCTCTTCTTTTTCCATTGGTTCACCCCTCAAATGGCCGCTACAGCCGGCGCACTGCGCCAATTCGAAGCCAGGAGCCAGGTGCCTCCTGGTCTCCCATGCGGGTGCAGGGCCCAAGCACTTGGGCCATCCTCCACTGCACTCCCGGGCCACAGCAGAGAGCTGGACTGGAAGAGGATAATCTTCTAACTCCATATTCCCTAGCATAAGGTCTTAATCAAAAAGCTCAACTTTCTAAAGACTTCTCAAGTTCTATGTGCCAAGCATGGCCCTACATATCACACATGCATCATTTCTTCACAACAACCCTCAGGAACTACTTGGTCCCCATCTACAAGGCACGAGGATTTCCAGTCAAGGTCACGGATCTGTGACAGGATCAGAATCCATCAGGACTAAAATAGAGCCCTTGTTTTTCATTACAACTACACATTGCCTTAAAAACCACCAATAAAAGCATCTGCAGGTATCTGCAGGGAAAACAGAAAAGATTTTAATTACTAAAAATCACCTTAGGGGCCAGCGCTGTGGCATAGTGGGTAAAGCCGCCACCTGAAGTGCTGGCATCCCACATGGGCACCAGTTCTAGTCCCGGCTGCTCCACTTCCAACCCAGCTCTCTGCTATGGCCTGGGAAAGCAGTAGAAGATGGCCCAAGTGCTTGGGCCCCTGCACCTGGGAGATCTGGAAGAAGCTCCTGGCTTTGGATTAGTGCAGCTCTGGTTGCTGCGGCCACTTGGGGAGTGAACCAGCGGATGGAAGACATCTCTCTGCCTTTCAAATGAAATAAATCTTTAAAAAAAAATTGCCGCCTTCAGCTGGGACTGTGGCATGGGTTAGGCCACTATCTGCAATACCGCATCCCATATGAGTACCAGTTCAAATCCCAGCTGCTCCAGTTGCACCCAGCTCCCTGCTGATGCACCTGGAAAAGCAACAGAGGATGGCCCAAGTATTTGGGCCCCTGCCTTCCATATAGGAGACCAAGATGAAGTTGCAGGCTCCTGGCTTCAGTAACACCCAGCTCCAGCCATTGCAGCCACTTGGTGAATAACCAGCAGATGGAAGATCTCTACCTCTCTGTAACCCTGCCTCTCAAGTAAATAAACCTTTAAAGAACAAAACAAAACAAAAATCATCTTCTGGGGCAGGCATCTGTTGCAGCATTTGAGCAACAACATGGGATACCCACAGCCCATCTCTGAATGCCTGGGTTCAAGTCCCAGCTCTGCGCTCCATTCTGGCTTCCCGCTAATGCACACCCTGGAGGACAGCAGGTGATGGTGCCAGTACCTGGGTCCCTGCAGCATTCCTGACTTCAGCCTTGCTCAGCCCCAACTGTTGTGGGCATTTGAGGAGTGAACCAGCAGATAAAAGATGTCTCTATGGCTCTCTCTCTGCCTTTCAAATAAAGTAAATAACTTAAAAAAAAAAAAAAAAGCACCTTGAAGAGGCTCTTCCAAATGTACGAAAACACTGAGAAGGAGTGCATCAAAAAGACGGCCCATACTACTTGTGTAGCTAGGTTATCAGTAGCCACACAAACGTTGCCCTATTTATTAAATGAGCACATCTCATACACGCTTGTACCTGTGCACACGCTTCACCATACAGAGAACCCAGAGGCTGACTCCAGCTGTCTTGGGAAGCGCCAGCCTAGCCCTCAGCAGTGAGGCTGAGCCTCCAAGGGGAAGAAAAATGCCCAAGGCCATCAGCCAATTAGCCAGACTCTCACTGGAAAACTAAGAATCCTTCAACTCTGTCTTTCAAGTACATGAAAATATTTTTTAAATAAACTTAAAAAAAAAAAAAAAAGAATGACTTGCTTTCAGTTAACTACACCATAATAATGGATACTGCTCTTTGGAAAATACGGGTTGCACAACACGTTTCATATGATCCCACTTTTATTGAAAGAATAATTACACGGTATTTATTTGTGTACACAGGAGAGCTGGCAAGGGTCCCCAGGAGGTGAGGGGGAGGGCGTAGGAGATTATATGGATTTCCCAATGTACAGAATTCTCCCAGGTTAGCATTATTTTTCCACTTTGGGTATGCCCAGATTTGAAATGTTCGTGAGGGCAACGGGGCACGTTAACGGAACGTCACGTTAGCTAACAGCAGAGATTTCTGAGTGGGCGAGTGAAAGCATGCGGCCTCGCTTAGGCCTTTATTCTGGGCAAAGTGCTCTCCTAAGCTGAGTGCTCAAGAGTGTGGGGCTGCGCTTCCCACCAGCAGACAGGAACCTGAGACCACAGAACTGCGCCACCAGCCCGAGCATCAGAGAAGCCGCAAGTGCGCCTTTTGGGAAAGGGGTTACACAGAGGGAGCCGACCCCGTGTCAGAGCGCGCCCAGAACAGTCCTCCCCTCCGCAGGTTCCGCCACACTCCAGAAACACACAAACCCCCTGAGCACACAAAGGAACGCACAGGGCCACGGGACGCATCACTGGGAAGGCAGGGCCAGCCAGCTGCCTTTCCCAGGAGGGGCACGCTGGATTCACAAGAATCGTGCTCTGAGTGTCTGTGGCTTCCTAACTGTGCTTTTTGCAAAAGGACCACAGGTTATGCCTCCCTGAACCAAAACCCCAAGTCCGAAAATCCTGAGCAAAGTGATGCCACAAGTGGAAAATTCCATACCACGAGACTTTAATTCATGCACAAACTTATTTAAAATGTAAAAAACTACCTCCGAGCTATGTGTTTCAGGTGCGTGTGGAACACAAATGATCTTCATGTTGAGACTTGGGTCCTAGCGCCAAGATATCTCATTGCATAAATGCAAATATTCCGAAACCTGAAAAATCCAAAATACTTCTGATGCCCCGTATCTCAGGTAAGGGCTATGCACCCTGTATGTGCTATGGCTCCCAGACTTGGACTTCACCCACCAAAGAGCGGACTGGAAATAATTCACAGCTGTCTTCTTTGTGTTTTACCACATTATTTAATGTCTACACTGACTCCCACCATCATTTCCTTAAAATGGGGCATTAACTCTTTAACGGCAGAAGACAGACCACTAGGGACCAAACCAGCCCCAGGCCAGCATGTCCCGCAGTCAGATCATTGTATGGTTCAGCATATGCCCAAAAAAGGCTGACAAAATACCTCCTCCTGATTTAAAAACCCAGAATCAAAACTTATTCAAAGCAAATTAAAAGGATACTTCCTGATACAGCAAAAAAATCTCCTGAAAACAACACTGCACAATCTTCACACTTTTACATAGTTCATAGTTTTTAAAGGACTCACCAAAGAACAACTTGAGTGTACCTGGATATTTTGGGGAGTTTTTGTTTCTTTAAGGAAAACTTTTTTTTAATAACTTTTTTAACTTTTTAAACCTGAACAGGTAGCAATAAACAAACTACAAAAATGAAGAACTATCCTTTAAAAAAGGTGCTTTGCTGAGACAAATTCACAGGTTGGTTACTTCCCACCCTCACCAGTAGAAAATGGGAAAATTTCCCAAACCCTTCTGGGAAAACTAACCAATTGACAAAGAAAGCACAAGAGAAGAGAGCGGTGTGTTAACTTCATCTGCCATTCCTTTTTTTTTTTTTTTTTTTAATTTTGCAAACTAAATGTGACTAAAAAAAAAAGATTTATTTATTAGAAAGAATTATAGAGAGAGGAAGAGACAGAGATTTCCATCCATTGGTTCACTCCCCAAAAGCTGAAATGGCCAGGGCAAAGCACGGCCAAAACCAGGAGCTAAGAGCTTCATCCAGGTGCAGAGGCCCAAGAGCTTGGCCATCTCAAACAGCCTTTCCCAGGCCATTAGCAGGGAGATGGATGGGAAGTGGAGCAGCCGGGACTTGAACCAGCACCCATATGGGATGCCAGCATGCAGGCAGTGGCTTTGCCAATTATACCACAGCACTGACTCCAACTTTTTTCTAAACTTTTGCAAACATGGTATCTGATTTCAGTCCTACCTTCTTTGATCCATATGTCTACAGTTTTTTATACACCGTTGGTGCCTTTTACACATTTTTTCAGGTGTTTGGGTTTTTCTTACATTCATTTGCAAAGAAAACCTGGGGCTGGCATTGTAGTAGGGCAGGTTAAGCTAACACTTGCAATACCAGCAACCATATTGGAGTACCAGTTCAAGATCCAGATGCTCTACTTCTAAGCCAACTCCCTAATGCATCTGGGAAGACAGCAAAGATGGCCCAAGTACTTGGGCCCCTGTCACCCACATGGGAGACCCAGATGGAGTTCCTGGCTCCTGGCTGAGGTCTGGCCCAACCCCGACTGTTACAGGTACCTGGAGAGTAAACCAGCAGATCAAAGATGGCTGTCTCTGTCTCTCCCTCTCTCTGCCTAACAAATAACTAAAAAATTCATTCATTAAAAATGCTATTTTAGGAAAATAACTAGGTTGTATAACTGTGTACACTTTAGTTCTAGGAAAGTCGGTATTCAGTGTTTAAGAACTGCCTGACCATCAAGGAGAGAGGCGCCTTTCTCTGAAGGGAGGAAGGAACCTCCACTGTGATATGGCCTTGACTAAACAAATTCAGAGTTGGTGAACTCAAGGGGCTTCCATAGCCTAGACAGCTCATAGCAAGAGTCTCGGGTGATTGCTGACGTCATAAATAAGAGTGCCAATTGTTAAATCAACAACGGGAGTCACTGGGTTCATGCTCCCCTCGCAGGATCTCTGTCCTTAATATGTTTATCTATGAAACTCAAAAACAACACTACTAGTCGAACAATACCCTATACCTGGTTCGGTTGTGTGAGTGCAACCTGTTGAAATCCCTGCTTAGTATATACTAAATTGATCTTCGGTATATGAAGGTAACCGAAAATGAAACGTGATGAAGCGGGGGGAGGGGAGAGGAAGTGGGTGAGGGGAGGGCCACGGGAGGTCGGGAGGTGGGGGTGGGGGGGAGGCTATTGTGGTCCATAAGCTGTACTTTGGAAATTTATGCTCATTAAATAAATTTAAAAAAAAAAAAAAAAGAACTGCCTGAATAAATTATGACAGTGAAATACTTCAACAAAGCCATTCTGGGTTACACTATCTAATGACATGGGAAATCGATCTGTAGAAAAAACACCCCTACTTTTATAAAAACCACACTTGTTCAGCCAGGCAGGCCACCTAGGACATTACCAAAATATTTTGATCCTCCCAATGGTGTCAGATTTCAGCAATGGCCTCTCTGTTTTACATGTTGCTAATAAACGTGTATTATATTTGTGATTTCTCTTTTCAAGATTTAACATTCGCAAATAAAAGGGTGGGCGTCAGGCATGACAGTCTCGGTCTCTTTGCCATTCAATGAAAATAAGTTAAGTGTTTTAAATAAAACTCATAAATGCACATGCCAAACAAGTCACTAAGAGTACGCACGCCCAATGCTTAGATTGCATCTTTAATCCCTTATTACAAATGGAATAAACTCTCCAATACAAGAAAAATGAGGGCTTTGTCCATCCTCCCAACTACGTGGAAAGCTAAGGACTAAAATCCCAATTAGTATTCCTGGCAAAATGACCAAGTAAAAAATACAGTCCAATGGCAATTATTGGTGGTAATAAGTCACACTCAACTAACACAAATGGTTCTATTTTTCCCTTAATAAACTGTGCCTTTGCATGTAACTAAGCAGTGTGAAACAATGCTGAAAAGCCTATTTTACACACACTGTCCCCAAAACTTCCTAAAATTTTCCCAAAATGTCTTGGAGTGATCAGGATTAGCTAATAATTTGGATAAATGGCCTCGGGGTCAGAATTTTGAAGTCAGATCCAGGAAGACCTGGAAAGGGTTACACTCCTGTCCCAGGCCAGCTGGCTCTTCCCACTGTCCACTCCCCACCCCAACCCGCCCAGCCCTCTGAACAGACTGCACCCCAAACAGAAAGGTTTAGGAACCCCGCAGCCTCACCCTCCACCAGCAGTGCAGGCACAAGGCAGGGGGGCCAGACTCCCCACTGGAGGCAGCAGGAGAACCAGAATTCAGACTGGTCTCATTTCTCTGTTAAAAACCATCAAAAGCAGAGGGAGTTCGGCACAGTGGTTAAGACACAGCTTGGGAGCACTCGTATCCCATCAGAACGCGTGGGTTTGAGTCGCGGCTCTGGTCCTGGATTCCAGCTTCCTGCTACTTCCCTGAGAAGCAGAAGGTGATGGCTCAAGTACTGGAACGCCTGTCACCCATGTGGAGGCCACGACGGAGTTCAAGTTTTTGACTTTGACCTGGACCAGCCCTGGCTATCGTGTGCGTTTGAGGAGCAAACCAGTGGATAGAAGAACTCTGTCTCTACTATTCAAATAAAATGAAAATAAAAATAAAAAAATAAAAATCTTCAGTGGAGGGGGTGACGCAGTGGGACAGCAGGTTAAAGCCCTGGCCTGAAGGGCCGGCAACCCATATGGGCACCGGTCCATATCCCAGATGCTCCTCTTCTGATCCAGCTCTCTGCTATGGCCCGGGGTCCTCGGTCCCATGCACCTATGTGGGAGACCCGGAAGAAGCTCCTGGCTCCTGGCTTCGGATCGGCGCAGCTCCAACCCTTGCAGCCATCTGGGCAGTGAACCAGCGGATGGAAGACCTCTCTCTCTGTCTCTGCCTCTTTCTGTAACTGTCTTTCAAATAAATAAAATAAAATAAATCTTCAGTGGAAAGCCTATAAAAGACATCTAGCACCTCTTTCTGGAATAAGAGCACCCAACCTCCCATGTCAAGGCCATATTTACTGTGGCAATGATCTTAAAAATCTTCTTCAAGTTCAAATTTTACTTTTCTTTAAACTCAAATCTGATGGCTCCAGATATTTTAGTAGATAAGAAAATCTGAAATATTAATACCTTAAACAAAATCAGGTTCTGATTGATTTTTACCCATCTTTAAAAAAAAATATTTCCTTTGAAACTTTAAGTCTTGAAAAATGAAATTGCAAATTTGGGAACTAAATTCCAGGGAAACAATTTACAAATAATACATCTCCAATGTCACAAAATAACATAAGACAAAATGGAGAAAATATTTATAATACTTATTAAAATACTAATATCCTTGAAAGAAAAATAATTGCTATAAACCACCAAAAAGGAGAAGGCATTGTGGAGCAGTGGGTTAAGCCATTACTTGCAATGCTGGAATCCTATATCAAAGCGCCAGTTCAAGTTCTAGCTGCTCTGTTTCCTATCCAGCTCCCTGCTAATGCACCTGGGAAAGCAGCAGAAAATGACCCAGGTACTTGGGCCCCTGCACCCTGTGGGAGAGACTCAGATGGAGCTGCAGGCTCCTGGCTTCAGCCTGGCCCATCCCCAACCATCACAACATTTTGGAGATGGAAAATGCCTGCCTTTCTCTCCCTCTCCCTTTCTGCCTTTCAAATAAATAAAATCAGCCTCTTAAAAAATTAAAAGTAAAAATAAACAACCAAAAAAAAAAAATTACCAGACTAGAAAAACTTGAAGGAAATGAATAAGCCAAATAAAATTAAAAATGGAAAAGGAATCATTAAAAAGTTCAAACTAGTTACCAAAGAAAAACAAAACATATCTGGTGATCCTATTCTTCACTCAATTGACAAAAAAATGAAAAAACTTAATTATAGCAATACTTTCCAGGATATTAACTATAAGAGGTATCTGGCATGTGTGTTATCCATGTGCTGAAAGCTTAAAAATGCAAATGATGTCCCTTCTAAAACTTTAGCCTAAAGAAATAATCAGAAAAACATACACAGATTTATGTACAAGGCTGTTCCTCATTACTTTGGGTCTACCATGGCGAGCAAAACAAAAAAGGCTCAGAAACTAAATATCCAACAACAAAATTTGTCAAATAACGTGATGCATTCAGGACAAAGGAGCTGCTAAAAATCATGTTTTAACAGACTAATAATTTAATCCCAGGAGGCTGGCGCTGTGGCAAAGCCAGTAAAGCCACCGCCTGCAGTGCCGGCATCCCATATGGGTGCTGGTTCAAGTCCTAGCTGTTCCACTTCTGATCCAGCTCTCTGGTATGGCCTGGGGAAGATGGTCCAAGTGCTTGGGCCCCTGCACTCTCGTGGAAGACCCGGAAGAAGCTCCAGGATCCTGGCTCCTAATAGGCACAGCTCCAGTCCTTATGGCCATTTGAGGAGTGAACCAGTGGATAAAAGACTCTCTCTCTCTCTCTCCCCCTCCCACCCTCCCTCCCTCTTCCTCTCTGTAACACTGCCTTTCAAATAAATACATCCTTTAAAAAAATTTAGTCCCATCCCTAAGAAATACAGCTAAATAAAAGCCATTTGAAAAGGCCCCTGCAAGATCTATTTGAAAACAAATACAATTACATATATTACACAGTGTATATGTGCGGGTAGATACACATACATGGTAATTTTACTTTCAGATATAACCACAAAAAAAAAAAAAAACCCACTCAATGGGTCAAAAAAAGCTACTTTGTGCATAAAAACGTCACCACAAACCTACTACTACTTGTAAGCTCTCTCTTAAGACAGGACGCCAGTCTCACTTCCAGATATTTTTCCAGTAATTCTGATCTTAATTCTGATCAGTTCGTAACCTTCAACAGTCATTCTACCCAATAGCTTCAGTGTTCTCCACACAGTTCCTAAAATAGCTGTGAATTTCCTGCATGTTCTCTCAATTCATTTCCTACTGCAAAAAAAAAGGGGGGGGGGGCAAAAGACAAAAGTTTCTGAGACGTGACAGACACTCCCCAGGGACTCTGCTCTACCTCTGATCCCTGAATGGACCAGGAACAACTCCACACACCCGTGGGGACGTCAATGGCAAAATCATTTAATTACTGGGGAGAATGACGTCAGTGCTCACATTAAATTCAGAGACAGTGCGCACACAGACATCTCTGATGCATTCGTCACCAAAGAGACACAGGAGGGTGTGACGTGACCGCTGACATTCCCATCCTGTTCTGCGCTGAGCCAACCACGAGAAGACCTCGGGCACGAGACGCATCCGAGTTTCAGTCCTCAGCCTTGGCTGCTCGCTGAAATCACCCTAAGGTTTTTCACCTGATCAGCTGCATCTGAGCAGCTGAGGATGGAACCAGGAATTGGCCATTGTTTAAAGTTCCCTGGATGATGCCCCTTTGCTGGCAAGGTTGAGGATCACTGACTGCAAGCTTTATTTTTCAAACAATAGATAATGAACGATCCTCGAGAGTAGAGAAATCTATTCAGTGGGCTGGGGCTGACAATTTTCTAATTCCAAAAACTCTGGCAGAGAGCATTTTTCTTGGAGGCTGAGATGTCTGCATCTCAACAGGAGTGTCTGGGATTGACACCTGACTCTCGCTGGCTCCCGATTCCAGTCTCCTGCTGGCGCAGACCCCGGGAGGCAGCAGTGATGCCCTAAGTAGCTGCGTTCCTGTAATCCATATAGGAGACCTGGACTGTACTTCTCCCTGCTTTCAGCCAGAGCCAGGCCCAGCCCTGGGCCATTGCAGGCATTTGGAGAGTGAACCAACAACTGGCAGCACTCTCTTTTTTGGGCACGTGTCTCTTTTTACCTCTCTTTCTCTCTCTCTCTCTCTGCCTCTCAAATATTAAAAAATAAATAAATAAAAACCTGAATTGAGGTTGAAGTGCAGTGGGTTGAGCAGCCCCCTGCAATGCAGGCATCCCATGTCGGAGTACTGGTTCAAATCCCAGCTGCTCCACTTCCAATCCATCTCCCGAATAATGCACCTGGGAAGGTAATGGAAGATGGTCCAAGTGCTTGGGCCCTTGCCACCAACGTGGGAGACTCAGATGGAGTTCCACGCTCCTGGCTTCAACCTGGCCCAGCCCTGGTTATTGTGGCCACTTGGGGAGTGAACCAACAGATGGAGGATATCTCTCTCCTCTCCCTCTCTAACTCTGCCTTTCAAATGAATAAATAGATCTTTTTAAAAAAATTGAATTGAATTGAGTAGGACACCAAATGAAATTTCCTAGTTAAGAAGCCAGCATTGTGGTACAGCAAGTTAAACCACGATTTGTAATGCTGGCATCTCATATCAGAGCACCGGTTTGAGCCCAGCTGCTCTACTTCAGAACCAGCTCCCTACTAATAGTCTGAAATGGTTCAAGTGCTTGGGTTCCTGCCACCCACATGGGAGACCAAGATGGAATTTCAGGATTCTGGCTTCAGCCTGGCCCAGCCCCAGCTGTTGTGGCTACTCGGGGATCAACCAACGGATGAAGATAGATTTCTCTATCTCTTTCTTTCCCACTGTTAGACTGCCTTTCAAATAAATAAAATAAATGTTTTGAAAAGGAAAGTTTCCAGTTAAAAATACATAATTCTTAGCAATACTGACACTAATCTACAAATCAAAATCCCATCTGCCTTTTTGGCAAAAATTGAGAAACTGATCTTGCAATTCATGGACCCAGAATATCCAAAACCATCTTGAAAAAGAAGATAACTGAAGGACTTGGGCTCCTGGATTTCAGAACTTAACAGAAAGCTACAGTAATTAAGGCGGTGTGGTCTAAGAATATACATACAGGATGATAAAACAATGGCGACACAGAGATTTATGGGAGACAACTGACCATCTCGAAATAAATCGTAGCATGATTTTCAACAAGGGTGTGAGGACAGTTCAGCAGGGCAGGACTAAACTTTCCAACAAATGCTGCTCAGACAACTGAAGCTCAAACATCAAAGAATTAGGTTGGACCCCTGTGTCATAACACATGCAAAATTTAACTCAAAAATAACAGACCCAAAAAGAATACATAAATAACAGATCCAAGTCTAAGAGGTGAAGGAACAAACCTCTTAAAAACCAAAAAGGGGAAGGGCTGGCACTGCAGTGCTGGCATCCCAAAGGGGCACCAGTTCGAGTCCCGGGTACTCCACTTTGGATCCAGCTCTCTGCTATGGCCTGGGAAAGCAGTGAAAAATGGCCCAAGTTCCATGTGGGAGACCTGGAAGAAGCTCCTGGCTTCAGATCGGTGCAGCTCTGCCCATCTGGGGAGTGAATCAGTGGATGGAAGATCTCTGTCTCTCTGTCTCTGCCTCTGCCTCTCTGTAATTCTCCCTTTCAAATAAATGAATAATCTTTAAACAAACGAAAAAAAAAAAATCAAAAAGGGGTGTCAACGACCTTAAGTTAAGCAAAGGTTTCTTAGATATGGCAACAAAAGAAAGCATAAACTAACAGATAAATGGGACAGCATCAAAGTTTTAAACTTGTGCTTCAAAGGACACCGGATGGTGGGTGTTGAGCTGCCACTTGGGAGAGCCACACTCCATGTCAGAATGCCTGGATTCCAGTCACGGCTCAGCTTCTGATTCCAGCTTCATTATGTGCAGCTTGGGAGGCAGCAGGTGATGGCTCAAGTACTTGGTTCCCTGGCACTCACACAGGACACCTGGATTGAGTTCCAGGCTCCTGGCAGTGGGTAGGCCCAGCCCTGGGTAAGATGGGCATTGGAGAGTGAGCCGGTAGGTAAATCTCCCTGTCATTCAGCCTTTGAAATATAATAAACAAACAAACAAATGAATAAATAGAAATGGGGGGGAGAACATCAGCAAGAAAATGAAGACGACGACCCACCCACCCTACTTGCAAATTACAGATTAGAAAAGGGACGCATGCAGAATACATTAAGAATCCTTACAACTCAACAATAAAAAGCCAAATAATAGAACTTCTAAAAGGGCAAAGGATTTGCATAGACATTTCTCCAGAAAAGACATAGAAATGGCCAATAAACACATGAAAACATGCTCTCAACATGATTAGTCATTAAGGAAATGGAAATCAAAACCACTGCATACACATCAGGGTGGCCATAACCAAAAAGACAACAACAAGTGTCAGAAAGGATGTGGGACAACTGGAACCTCACACACTGCTGATGCACCCACTCAGAGAAACAGTCTGGCGGTTCCTCAAAACATTTAACACAGAAGTATCACATGCTTCAGTAATTCCACTTCCAGGCATTCACCAAGAAAACTGAAAACACAACCACACAAAAACGTGTATACAAATGTTCCTAGCAGCATTTTCCTAACAGGGAAAATGTGAGAAGAATTCAAATGTCCATTGATCGATTAATGGATAAACAAAATGTGGTAGCCCCATACAACAGGATGTTTCTCAGCAATAAAAATGAAGTGCTGATAGGGGTCACCTTAGATTAACCTTGAAAACGTAAGACCAAGTAGAAAAGCAAGGCACAAAAACCCATGTATTGTATGATCCCTCTTCTACACCCAGAATAGGCAAATCCACAGAATAGGATGACAGATTAGGGGTTGCCAGGGTTTGGGGGGAAAGGGCAGATAGGGAGTGACTGTTAATGGGTACAAGGGTTTGTTTTTGAAGTAATAAAAACGTTCTTAAATAGGAGTGGTTATAAAACTCAGTGAATAGACTAAAAATCAAGTGTAGCCTTTAAAGGGTAAATTTTATGGCATGTGAATGATCTCAATAAAGCTTTTCTCCCTAGTGTTCTGAATGCTGGGAGCCCCTCCCCTGCCATTCCCACAGAAGCTCCTGTGACTCCTTTTCCATAAGAAAGTATGAATGAATCACCCCTTCCAACATCCTGTATTTCATGACCAGGCCACAAAATCAACTTAGGGCCTCGGAATCAATGTTTGTTTTCATGAAATGGGAACAGAGGACATCAGGATACGCAGCAGCACAGAAGGTTATGTGTTTTTTGGTTTTTTTTTTTTTTTTTTTTTTTTTTTGGGAACTTTTGTTCACCATACGGTGTGTATGTGTGTGGATGAAAAGGGGGTCAGCCAAAACACAAGCCTGAAAAATATACGAAGTCATCGCTGGACACCGAGTCAAGAATAAAACATTGGAAGATCTCAGAGCAGAAACTGGAAAAAAAAAAGTTCAAGCCACTTTGGAACATCACCACAAGCACTGGACCAAACACTAGAAAAGGTGAACTTGACCGCTGTCAAGTGAAATAACAAACCAGAGTCTCACCCACCTCCAGGGCTCCCAAGAAGGGCTCAGAGCAGCTTCCCGCTCCCACAAAATTCAAGAGTCCCCCTGTTGGGAGTCTATAGCAGACTCCACGGCAGGACACGTGCAAACACACACCTTTCACTAACTGTATATGTGGTGAGGGAGTGCAGGATGGGAAGCCAGGAAATGTAGGGCCCAAACTCACACTGGACATCAAGACGCAGGTGCAAAAGGAGGACCTGAACATATAGGCAGGCGGGCCAGAAAAACAAGGCAGAGAGAGCAAAATTGCTACTGCTGACACACTCCGGTTATCTTCCCATGGATGAAAGAGTAAATAAAGGGAGAGAAACAGGAAGCCACATGGCTTCTCTGTGAGTTTCAAGGACTGTGGGTCGGAATCTCTGCTGTAACAGACGCAAGCAGCTGCAGAATACAGCAGCATGGGCCGGCGCCGCAGCTCACTAGGCTAATCCTCCGCCTTGCGGCGCCGGCACACCGGGTTCTAGTCCCGGTCGGGGTGCCGGATTCTGTCCTGGTTGCCCCTCTTCCAGGCCAGCTCTCTGCTGTGGCCCGGGAGTGCAGTGGAGGATGGCCCAAGTCCTTGGGCCCTGCACCCCATGGGAGACCAGGATAAGTACCTGGCTCCTGCCATCGGATCAGCGCGGTGCGCCGGCCACAGCGGCCATTGGAGGGTGAACCAACGGCAAAGGAAGACCTTTCTCTCTGTCTCTCTCACTGTCCACTCTGCCTGTCAAAAAAAAAAAAAAAAAAAAAAAAAACAAGAATACAGCAGCATGGGCTAAAAACCAGAAGCTCTGGTGCAGCGAGACAGACCACGTGGAATTCCTCACGGTGAGAAATTTGAGGTCGCCATCAAATCACCGGGGAACAGAACTTATTTGGAGAATCTCCACGTTAACGGGGACAGATCCTACCAAGAATACCTGTGAGGATTCCAAGGCCGATGTCAAGGTGACGAGATCTGTTCAATTTCTATGTATGATATTGTCATTCAGTGCGAAAGACATCAGAAACAGGACACGACACTTCTTTCATACCATTTTCACTGCATTCCAATAAAAACCAAGTCCAAGAGGGATCACTACAAATATCAGATTAAACCTGTTCAGAGAGTACCTCACCGATACACAGAGAAAGAAATGTGTAATCACAGGAAGCGGTGACCTGCACGACAAAATGCCCGTTTGCTGCTCTTCCGCTGCCTATGCAAGAAACTCAACAGCACAATAGCAGAGCTGGGCCGGGCAGCACAGCAGATCCACGCTAGCTCATGTTCCAGACGGACACACAGAGACTTCAGGTGTCCTCCATCCAGGACGGGGCAAACAGGCTGTGAGAAAATAGGAAGACTTCCAAGCTTGACCCAAGAAAAAATGCTCAAGGCCGGTGTCGTGGAGTAGTAGGCTAAGCACCAGCACCCCATATGGTCAGTGGTTCGAGTCCCAGCTGTTCCACTTCAGATCAAGCTCTCTGCTATGGCCTGGAAAAGCAGTGGAAGATGGCCCAAGACTTTGGGCCCCTGCACCTGCATGGGGGACTTATAAGAGGCTCCTGGCTTCAGATCAGCTTAGCTCCAGCCACTTGTGGCCATTTGGGGAGTGAACCAGCAGATGGAAGACCTTTCTATCTCTCCCTCTCTCTAATTCTGCCTCTCAAATAAATCAATAAATCCTAAAAAAAAAAAAAAAATTTCTCCCGGTCACAAAGTTCCATGGCAAGACTAGGAGGGCATAGCTGCAAGGCCAGCTGTGTTGTAAGACGGAAGGAGCCTATGTCTTGGCCAAAAAGAGGACCACCTTGAAAAATGGGAGCAGGAAACACATTTTTATGTTGGAAGGCCACAGATTCTGGCTAGCAGCAACTACCTGCCTAATACCTGTGGTCAAGTGTGAGACGTGAGAGCCAGAAAGCCTGCTTTACTTCATCTGTGCTGGTTAGGAAATGGGGAGGAGGTCGAGGGAGGGAAGGAAGATGATCTCATACGAAACAGCAATAAACACTCTATAGAACAGGGGTGGGGAATGTCTGCCCGCAGGCTGTATAAGGCTCACAAAATTATCCAGTCCGGCCATGCCAAGGCAACTGCAGGCGGGCCATGAAATTTAAAAAAAAAAAAAAATCTATAGCGGGCTAATCTTCAAGGTGATGGTTCCGTGTGGCTGTGGATGATGTTATAAATATCCAAACGGCCTTTGGCAGAAAAAAGATGTCCCACCCAGACTTAGTTTTTGTTAACAAACAAATGTAAGGACAAAGACTGCTTCAGTTTGTGAACAGAACAGACAGAAAAGATACCAAGTTCCCCCCCGAGTTAACTTACACACTTAATGAAATTTCCCATTGAAAGGATTTTGAAACCCTCAGTTGAAAAACACTGGGGAAAAAAAGAATTGCATGTAGGCATTATGAAATAATAAAATCTAAAGTAATTATGATTAAAACAGGTCACGGCAAAGGAAGAGACAGATAGATAAAGTGAACACAACAATAAATCCTATAACAGATCCAAGGATGCAGGGTATGATTAAGGGGTTATTTTAAGTTAATAAAGATGAATTTATGAATATATTGTGCTGGGGAAAATGTAAAACTAGGGGGAAAAATACTTCTCACTTCAAACCATTCTCCAGTACAAATATCAGATTAAGTAAACCAAATACTTTTTTTGAAAAGAACTAAGAGAAAATATTGATAAATACTTCTAAAATCTTAGGGTGGAGAAGCCAAGAGAAAGAAAACAAAAGATTAATAGATTTGAATTCAGAGTGTAGGAAAAATATTTGCAGCTTAGGACAAAAAAATGCAAATCTTAGCAGATTTCTCAGGCAGGAAGCAAGGACCAAATATAACATCTAATAGCACCAACTTTACTCAAAGATTAAGGGGGAAAAATGTTCCATATTAAAACAAACACTGATGTTCCTGGAACGGAATGAAAAAGTCACATTAATTTTGGATAAAACAGAAGACTTAAAAGAAGCGCCGCACTAGTTATACTCCGCAACATACATTCCCTCATGCCATACATTCACAGAATAATTTATGAAGCAAAGTCTTCAAATATGAGAGCTCCTGGCAAAAAGAAGTGTATGAACTCATGGGAAGCTGCCAGCACCGATCACATCTCCCATTCCAAGAAGCAGGGGTTCACAAGCTTTTTCTATCTGAAGACCCAGATAGCGAGAACTTCAGGCTCCCTGGTTATTTGGTCTCCAGTGACCATGGCTGTGTTACAATAAAACTTTATTTACAAGAACAGGTGCTGAAATGCAAATTCAGGGCTCCACCGAGAACCTTCCCATTGAGAAACTCAGTCTGAGATCCTGGTGACAGCGATGGTGGTTGGTGGTGGCGGCTGGTGATGGCAGCAGCAGCGGCAGCAGCGTGTAAGATAAGGAAGAGCTTGGAGCTATCCCCAGCCTGGTGACAGTGAAGGATTTTGGCCAGCACTGCAGCTGCAGCGAACAAGAAAGCCAGACAAACCTTGAGGCTGAAATCCCAACTAAGTAGAGAGCATGAGAAATAGCGTTTCCTCCGTGAAGGCCAAGGACGCCACAGTATGTCTGATCCAAAGCAGGGTGGAAAAATCCATCCTCAAGAGCCTTAAGGCCAAGACCTCTGTGATGAGATGAAGCCCAGAATGAAAAAGCAAATTCAGATTTAATTAAATCAATCTATGTGCTCGCTTGATCAAAGGGGCAGCCACTGCAAAACGTAGCTGGGGTTGGGAGCTGTGGAAGATTCCTGCGGCGGCACTCGTGGAGGGAGCCCAAGCGGGAAACACGGAAGCCGGGAACCAGCGCAGGCAGAGGGAGGCTGAAGCCAGGGGAGCAGGCCCTCCTCCCAGCGCACCCTCCACTCTCACCCCAGGGCGTGCTCTAGACTCTACAATGCCCATCTGAACAAGTCACTCCCATTCTGCGAATCGCCTGGTAGTCTTCCAACAAAATATAACCACCGTGAAACAGCCTCAAATAAACCTTCCTAGGAGCAAGTGCTTCTCCCCTACTGCCTGGGTCCCAGTGCTGGCTCTGCTGCTGATTTCAGCTTCCTGCTCATGTGCACCTTGGGAGGCGGCAGGTGATGGCTCAAGTCCTTGGGTCCCTGCCACTGGCTGGAGAGACCCGGATTGAGTTCCAGGCTTCTGACTTCAGCTTGGCCCAGCCCTGGCTGTTGCGGGCATCTGGGGAGCGAACCAGCAAATGGAAGCTCTGTCTCTGCCTTTCAAATAAACAATTTTTTAAAAACAGAGGTGGCTCTCTAGATGGGTGACCGCCACAGGCACCCAACAACTGATGCAGGGAGACCCAAGCCATCACCACTTTGGGCAGAACCTATGACAAGCTCTGAGTGAAGAAGCTCTCCTGTCCACTGACCACAGCCAGCCACTCTCCATGGAGCGACTGTCCCTGGAGGGCCTTAGAAGCTGCACAGACCTGGGATGAGCAGGGGCCCGGGGTCCAGGGAGAGATCTAAGACAATGAGACCATTCACATTCCATAAAACATCTTCCCCCCCACCCCAATCCCCTTCATTCCAGCTGGGTGTGTCAGGCTGGCCCAGCATCCTCACAGGCCCTGACTCTGCTGCCCAGGCATCTCAGTGGTCACTTTCGGGCAGGGAACCTTTTAGTCCCTTCACCCATCTCCCTCCCCTCTCATATCTGATCCATTAGCCAACTGCAGCCCCACCTGGGAATCCAACCACTTCCCACTGTGCCCCCATTGCCTTGGTCTGCCCCTCCACCAGCCACCTGGCTGGTCTTCCCGCTGCCCTGCCCTGCCTTCAGTCTCATACAGCAAGGGCCACCGTGTCCTTGTCAAAAGCTAAATCACAGCCAGTACTGTAGTGCAGTGGGTCAAGTCACTGCTTGCAATGCCAGAAATCCCCTATGGGAGAGCCAGCTACTCCGCTTCGGATCCAGCTTCCTGCTAACGCACCCTGGGAAAGCAGCAGATGACCCAAGTCCTTTGGCCTCTCCAGCCACGTGGGAGACTCAGATGGAGTGCTGGGCTCTTGGCTTCAGCCTGGCCTGGACCTGGCAGTTGCAGCCATTTGAGGAGTAAAGCAGCAGATGAAAGATGTCTGTCTCTCCCTCTTTCTGTCACCCTGCCTTTCAAATAAATATTAAAAAAAAAAAAAAAGAAAAACCAACTCAGTCCAGGCCCTTCTTTTACTCACAACGCTCCTGAAGGCTTCCACCCTGCAGAGTAGAATCTACTGGCATCACTAATGGTCCTTACATCGTCTGACCTCAAAATCAAATTCTCCCCTCCTCCTGCCTCAGGGCCCTTGCATCTGCTCAGAAAGTTCTCCCCCCCCAATCACGCACCTCATATCTTTGGTCAAAGATGATGAAAGCCCTCTGCTATGCACTGTACTGTACCTCGCTCCCCTCCCCACCCCCCAAAATTCACAAGTTGAAGCAACTGCATTTGGAAATCAGGCCTTTAGGAGATAATTAATGTTAAATTATGTCTCAAGGGTGGGGATGTAATCCAATAGGATTAGTGATTGCATAAGAAGACAAAAGAGATAAGACCGCACCAAGTAAAGGCCATGTGGACTCAAAGAGAAGGTAGCCAGAGAGCACCCTCACCAAAACCACAGGCCAGCACCGTGACCTTGGCCTTGGCAGCCTCCAGAAGTGTAAGATATGAATCCCTGCTGTTTAGGCCCCTCAGTCTATGGTATCTAATTATGGGAGCTGGAGCAGACGGACACTCCCTCCCTCCCGCCTCCCCTCCTGGAAGTTTCAGCTCCTTTTCTAACACTGCAAAATGCCTCCCACCAGGAGTGGGAGCTCTGTGTGGGCAAGGGATCTCCCTGCAGCATCTCGGGCACCAACAGAGAAACGTGTGAAAGGCACAAGCTGGAAGCCCATGGAAATCACCAAGCAGCAAATGAGAAGAGTGCCACGGGGCACACAAAGGGCACGTGGCAACCCTGAGGCAGCGATGGCACAGCTAACCTGCGGCCCAACCGGTCCTTAGGAAAGAGAGGACAAGAAAAGCCCCAGTGCTGGGCCCTCCGACAGAACAGATGGGCATGAAAGTGCATTAATGCGGTTATCCAGCATCAGGACCCAAATGACTGATGTGTAGGTTTTACAGGCAAGGCCTCTCACATGATTAATTTTTTAAAAAGTTCAGGAAGATTGAATAAAAATTAGTGCTTAAAAAGCTTCCATTTATAAGTACAAAGCACCATGCAGTTGCAAACATACTGCTGGCTTTTCATTTCCTTAACCAAAACGGGTTCCTTAAACTCCCAGCAGTAGCAGATAGGTGTGCCCAGATGCATCCCTGGGTTGTCTAGAAAGACACTGCACAGGAAGGCAATAGCCGGCTCATGATTCCAACACCCAAACTAAAGCTCAGGCTCCCTAAGGGTCAAAGACTGGATTTTTTTTTTTTTTTTTTTTTTTTTTTTTTTGACAGGCAGAGTGGACAGTGAGAGAGAGAGACAGAGAGAAAGGTCTTCCTTTGCCGTTGGTTCACCCTCCAATGGCCGCCACGGCCGGCGCGCTGCAGCCGGCGCACCGCACTGATCCGATGGCAGGAGCCAGGAGCCAGGTGCTTTTCCTGGTCTCCCATGGGGTGCAGGGCCCAAGCACCCGGGCCATCCTCCACTGCACTCCCTGGCCACAGCAGAGGGCCGGCCTGGAAGAGGGGCAACTGGGACAGAATCCGGCGCCCCGACCGGGACTAGAACCCGGTGTGCCGGCGCCGCTAGGCGGAGGATTAGCCTATTGAGCCGCGGCGCCGGCCAAGACTGGATTTTATTCCACAATGATTTAGTCAACTTAATGGATGGGGGATGGGAGTGGTGGCAGACAATACACAGGTAGGGGGACAGTTGGATGAGTGCTCAGTAGAGTGAACAGGTGGGTGGATGGATGGACAGACAGATACATGGGCAGACAGATGGCTACTTAAGTTTGCCCCAGGACACAAAATTCAATTCTGCAATGGTAAGCCCACTAGACCTTGCTGTAGTCAGATAGCTTGATTGCCATGAGACCATAGCAAAACCATCTACAGTATCCTGGTACTTTCATTTAAAAAAAAAAAAAAAAAAAAAAAAAAAAAAAAAAACAACCACCACACATCCTAACAGATGCTTAGGGGCTGGCGCTGTGGCGCAGCGGGTGCCATGTGGGCACCGGTTTAAGGCCCGGCTGCTCCACTTCCGATCCAGCCCTCTGCTGTGGCCTGGGAAAGCAGTAGTCCTTGGGCCCCGGCACCCGTGTAGGAGACCTGGAAGAAGCTCCTGGCTTCGGATAGCCACAGCTCCGCCTGTTGCAGCCATCTGGGGAGTGAACCAGAAGATGGAAAACCTCTCTGCCTCTGCCTCTCTGTAACTCTGCCTTTCAAATAGATAAATCTTAAAAAAAAAAAAAAAAAAAAAAAAAAAAAGATGTTTAAACTCAGCTTAATCAACTGTGCCACACTCAGAAAACACAACTGCCATGAAACCATGTGAAAAAAAAAATTGTCAATATGAAAAGTTGTAAAATACTTATTGGCTTTAAATTAAAAAAAAAAAAATTCCAAGAGAAATACCAGCAGAGAAACGCCCTGGAATTAATAGAATCATCTCGGTTGCCGTTTTGGCGAAGGAAATGGTCTAGAACTTAGATACCTCAAGGTCAGGTGGGGCCGGCAGCGGCCCGGACACACCCGCGGCCTGCGTTTACCTAACAGGTGTGTCATGAGGGCTTACACTGGGCACACCCACAGATGCCCAAAAGCTGTTCAATTTTGTAATACCTTCCTAAGCGGCTCTCCTAGGGCCAACGCCAACCCGGTGCAGAAATCTGAATTAATGACCTGAGAAGGTCCCTTCTAAATCTCACCAAACCCCCTCAAGGCCCAAGTGAAAAAGGCAGGTGTGGACCAGCCCGGCAGCACTCAAACGCAAAAGCAGAAAGACAAAACCTGCTCCAGCCATCCCTGAGCCTCGCCTCTGGCCTGAGGAGGGAGGAACTGGCGGAGGGCGGTCACATGGCCACTAATGACAGCTCACACCAGAATGCCTCGGACTCCCGCTCCCACGCCCTCGCGCATCTCGGGGCCTTGCGGCTACACGGGTGACCCAGGGGTCAGCAGGGACCGCGCACCGCAGCTGCAGCCCGAGCCCGCGGCGCACACAGCCAAGGCCGGGGCCTCCTCCACCTGCGGCTGCCCTCGCCTACCCTCTGCCCTGACAGTCGGTCATCGCCCATCAGCCGCGCTCCAAAACGCCCCGCCTGGAGGCCGCCTTCCCATCCGCTAACCATCCAAGGGACACCCCGGATGGGCCGAGCGCAGCAAGAACCCCTGCGCCCTCACAGCGGGCACACTCGAAATGTCAATTCCTCTAGCCACAAAAGCTGGCGACGAAGGGGACCCCCGCGACCCCTGAGCGGAGCGCGGCAGGCCAGGGTGAAAAGGCCCTGGGGTCGCAGCGGCCGCTCCTAAAATTACTTGGCGCAGCCTTTGTCGGAGGGAAGAAAGCCAGAACGCAGAAGGCATCCCCCGCCCCGCGCCGCCCCTCTCCTCAGCCCCGAATTCCCGGGGGCGCCAGGATGCCCGGCGTGCACCTCCCGGGCGCAGCGAGGGGCGCGACCCAGGACTCGCGGGCGCAGAGCCCGGGAGGCGGAGGAGGCGACAGCCAGCCCTGTCCCGGGGGGAAGCCCCGCTCGCTTCCCCGCCGAGCGGCCTGAGGGCCCGGGCGGCTGCAGCTCAGAGGTGAGCGCTCCGGGGCCCGGCTGGGTCCGGCGGGGCGGCCGCGGCGGGAGGCCGCCGGGCATCAGGGGGCTGGGCGGACGGGCGCGAGGCTCCCGAAGCCGGGTCGTGTGGGGGCGGGGGGCGCAGGCCGCGCCGCGGGGCCGGTGACAGCGCTCGGGGGCTGTGCCAGGCCGGCCTCGTGGGCGCGGCGGGCAGCTCGCGGCCCGGCCGGCAGGTGCGGCCCGCGGGCGGGCGAGCGGGAAGCGCGGCGGCCCGGCTCTCACCTGACTGCAGCTCGCTAGGCTCCCGTCCTGCCACCGCGTCTGGGCGCTGCAGTGCCCGCCGCTTCCACCGCCGCCTCCGGTCCCCGCGACAGCCGCCTGCAAAATGGCGCCGCGGAGGGGCGGGCCGGAGGCGGGGAGCAGCGGAGCCGCCCGCCCCCGCGCCGGCCCAGGGCCCACCTCCCTCCCCGCCCCCCGACCCCAGCCCTCGGGCCTCCCCTAAGGGAGGGGCCGCCCCCTGGCACCCGCGAGCGCGGCCCGGCGCATCCCCGGCCTCGCGCGCCGCCGCCCACCGCCCGCGGCTCTCGCCTCCCTGCGCTTTGCCGAAAGCGCGCCGCGTTCTTGACCTTGCGCGTCGCACCTGCTGCGGGGGTCGCACCTGGAAGGCAAAACGCTCTCCCCTGCGGATCCCAACGGGGCGCCCAGCCCCGGAGTGGCTTCCCGCACGATTGCCAAGGAGTTTGCGGCGCTTTGGGCTCCGTGGGTTGGATGTTATAGCGCAGTTTCGCGGCTCCGCCAGCTAGGGCGTCAGGTTTTGTAACTCGCTGGAGAAAAGGCCGTTACGTGATGCAGACACGTCTTGCCCGGGACTCCCAGAACTGGACTCGTCGTGGGAATGTCGTGGGGGCGGGTTCTGATGCAGGGGGTCTGGGTGCAGCCCACGACTCCGCATTTCTAAAATGCCCCCTGCGATGCCCTCCGTGAGGGCCTTGGGTAAACCGGTGGCCCTCAATCTAGTTCCAGGCAGCTTCACCTGGGGGTGGGGGCGGGGGACTCCCTGAAGACACAGATGACCTCCTCCCCCTTGGATGTGCGTTTCTAGCAGTTCCCAGGTGATGCTGATGCTGCCGGTTTGGGGACCGCGCTTGAGGAGCCACTGCTGAAACCATCTTAATACGTGGCCAAATAAATAAATAAATAAAATGAGCGCTCTCTTGGACCCTCCCATCCTAAAACTACCGCCATGGCTGCTTTCCTAACCAAATACAATCCGGCAGCTCCCAGAGCCACGCGGAGGACCGAGAGCCGCGCGCGAGCTCCCGCCGCGAGGAGCAGGGTTTGGCAGGGCGGTCTTGCGCGCAGGTCCTGCGGTTTTGGGAACTGGGGGAGGGGGTGGCCAGCAACGGAGAGGATTTAATAAAGTCAGCCCTTGCGGGCTGTGTCTTGGAGGATCAGTCAGGTGCCATTCCATTGGCTTCTCTGGTGACTTCGCGTCGTTAACACGCCGGCACCGGCTTGTAAAATTCAGCAGACTTTGGAAGGCCAGCCAGGTGTGTCTGATCCTCGGTGCAGATGGAGAAAAAAAAAATCAGGAAGATTCTGTGAGCAGCACGGGGCAGGGAGGGGGGGAGAGGACAAGCACTGCCCCCATAATCGTCTTTCTTCACCGCTGAGAGTGTTTCAATTTTTTTTTTTTATTAATGCTATATGTGCCCACTCTGCAAGGATGGTAGAATCTGAGAGAATTAGAAGGGGAGTTTCAAAGTGAAGACCCTTTGGGCTTTTAAGTCTATCCCGACCTCAAGTTCATTCCACTCCCCGATGCATCCTCAGTGTCGCCAGCTCCCTGCCCACACGTGAGCAGTTCTGTCTCCTGAAAGGTCCTCCCCCTTCCCCGTCATCCCTCCCGAGGCACGGTCACTCCAGGCTCTCTCAGTCCTTCCCCGACCTTCTCTCGGCTAAATCCTACGGCCCGTCGCTGTCCTTTTCTTCCGCGATGGCTTTGTGACATTCCTTGGATTTCTGTCTTTCTTTCCGCCTTTCTTGTGATAATCCCTCTGGGTCCAGCCCGCCGAGCTACACTTCCCCCCTTCCCTTACCTGGCTCAAGTCTAGCAGTGTTGGTTTGTCCTAAGCTTTTCTACTGGCCTCCCCAGTGCCCCCGCCAAGGTCAGACTCCTCTCCGGGTTCCCCTGGCTCGCCGGGGCTTTCAGACACCCATTCCCAGCTGTTCCCTGGACAAGCTGCCCTGGGGCTTCCCCAGGGATGGTAAATACCATCGGTGGCAACCGCGCGCTCTGCATCTGCCTTTACCCAGGGGCTGACCCGCAGTATCTGAGGGGAAAGGCGTCGGCACTGACCATGCAGATGTTTTTCTTGTCATTCTGATGACTGATAAGACAACATTCCCATGACTGACAACATTCTCATTGTGTTACAAAGAGGATTTCAAGTAGATCAGGGGATGGGCAAGTCCTATGGCATTTATGGAAAGGGATCCACGTGGGTCCTGAGACCACTTCCCTGTGGATAGCAGATAGCGAGGGAGAACAGTAGAACATCTCCTGGACTCCGGTATGAGCAAGGAAACACCCAAACCATGGGCACCACCCTAATGCACCATCATCCGTGCCCATTCAACAAGGCTGAACCCACCCACCCCTCATCATGCAACTCAGCCTTACTTTCCACCTTGCTCCAGACTCCACCACAGTGTCCAGGAGCCCAGAGGGAGCACCGTGGTCCCACCTCCAAATCCTGTCACCTTCAGATCTCCTATCAGGCCCTGCCCTGAGCACTGCCCCTGCCCTATAAAAGGATGACCCCAGCCTGGATGGGAGGCAGTTCTCTCTCAAGGTTGCCTGGGCTCAGGTCTGAATGTGTGCTGTCTTTTTGCCTTTCAGTCAATCCTGTTCTGATCACCTCTATCTGCGTCTTGCAGCTGTATTCTTACACACAGGAAGACAAGAACCTGGACTGAGTGTGTGGCTGCGGCTCTCGATCTCAACATACTTTGGGGGTCCCCAGCCCCAATACAACCCCACTTGTTATTCTCCCAGAAACTGTTTCCTGCCTGTGTCCACACATTGTGCCACTGGAAACTTCGAAGGGGCCTTTAGCTCCATGTCTCCCAGCCCGTATGTCCACTCTGTCGCCATGGTCAGCTGGACAGGAGGTCTCTCCGGAATCTGCTGCTCCTCAGCACCGGGCAGACCTCACTTACTCTCCCTTGGACTCTCGCAGAAGTTCCTCTCTGGCCTCTTGGCCTCAAGAGTTATCTCCCAAAACCACCCGTGCTATCCCGAAACACAGAAGTGCCCACCTCACACCCCTTCTGAAACTCTTTCAGGGCTTCCCGGCTTAAAGAATAGCCTGGTTAAAAAAACAAAAAAAAAAACAAAAAAAAAACAAAAAAAAAAAAACAGAATGTAGGCTTTTTCCTGGAAAAGCATGCAAGGCCCTTTCTCCCCTAATAGTGAATTTCTTTATCTCCTCTTTTTCTGGACAAAGTGCTACTTTTTACTGCTGGCAGAGTGCAGCTGTTTCCAGGAGAGCCCTGACGTCAGCCGCTCACGGTTCTTTCGAGGATTCCACGAGGTCGTGTGTGCACTTTGCTCAGTGCCTGAATACACAGGTGTTCAATGTCACTGTTTTTCTGTAGTTTTAGCCTTATCGTCAATTCAAAAATTGCATGAGCGCTTTCCTATCCATTTCCTTTTCCTTCTATTTTCTGTTCATTTTTACTTCCTATTGCAGCTGATGCTAAAGTTTTTTTTCCTCCTATCTTAACTTCTCTAAATGAAAATCAGCAGAATATATTGAGAACATGCGATGACCTGGTTCACTTGATTGAAATCTCCCTCATTTCCAGGCTGTGTTACTTTTGAGCTAATTGTAGCTTGGGGCTATTTCATCTTCAAACAGTACTCTTCTTTTCAGTGTTATTTTCAACATCTCTCTGGAGTCTAGACTGGGGCAAACTTCTCCTGCAAAGGGCCAGATAGTGAATGTTGTAGGCTTTGTGGGTCAGGAGACAAAAATCAATGCTGTTCTATAGGACTCTTATATAACAGGATATCTTTCATTGATAGAATTCAAAATGTAATACTGAGCTGAATATTTTTATAATACATATCTCTGTGAGGAATAAATATGAAGGGGAGGAAAATAAGATTTTACTTAATTGGGGTTCAAAGTTGGGGTTTCTTATCATCAAATTGACCCTAAAGGACAGGTGTTTGGCACAGTGGTTAAGTTGCCAGTTGGGGTGCCTGCATCCCATTTCAGAAAGCCTGGATTCCAGTCTGCACATGTACCCTGGGGAGCAGCAGATGATGGCTCAAGTACTTGGGTCTCTGCCACCCCTGTAGGAAATCCACGTTGAATTCCTAGCTCCTGGCTTTGGCTTGGCCCAGCCCTGGCTGTTACCAGTATCTGGGGAACAAACCAGTGGATGGAATCAATCTCTGCCCAGCCAACTGCCTTTCAAGTAAATAAAGTTTCTAAAAATTAATCCCTCATGGCCAGCACTGTGGTATAGTGGGTAAAGCCGCCGCCTGCAGCCCTGGCTTCATCCCATATGGACGCTGGTTCGAGTCCCCGCCACTACACTTCCGATCCAGCCCTCTGCTGTGGCCTGGGAAAGCAGTGGAAGATGGCCCAACTCCTTGGGCCCCTGCACCCATGTGGGAGACCCGGAGGAAATTCCTGGCGGATGGATGGCTTCCCTCCCTGACTTTGCCTCTGCCTCCCTGTAACTCTGCCTCTCAAATAAATAAATAATCTTTTTAAAAAATTAACCACAAGTGCTTATCTGTAAAAAATATATCTGTAAAAAAAATTCTTAACTGATATAGAAACAGTAGGGTGAGCATTACGGTACAGCAGGCATTGTGCACAGTGGATTAAGCTGCAGTTTGGAATGCCCACATCCCATACCAGAGCGCGATGCAGCTTCAGGTCCTTGTTATTGGGCACCCCGCGAGGCAGCAAATGATGGCTCAAATACCTGGGTCCTGCCACCCATGTGGGAGTCTGGGATGGAGTTCCTGGCTCCTGACTTCTGCCTGACCCAGTTCCAGGAGTGACAAGCATTTGGGGAGAGAACCAGTGGATGGAAGAGCTCTATCTGTCACTCCACCTGTTCAATAAATACACAAATAAACTTAAAAAAAAAAAAAAAAAAGCAATGGCTTTAGTTCCTCATTTAGGGTTGTCTCTTCAGCATAACACAGGACAGATACAATTTTTAATTTTCAGTAGATCTGATTAAATGGCAAAAAGCAAGCAAAAGGAGAGTTTGTCAAGGCCTTTTCATCCAAATCTGAGAAAGTGCTTGGGGGGAGGGCAGGTGCTCCATGCATAAACCATCTCTTGGTGTCACCAGAACTCCTAGTTTCTTTCTTTCTTTCTTTCTTTCTTTTTTTTTTTTTTTTTTTTTTTTTTTTTTTTTTTTTTTTTTTTTTTGACAGGCAGAGTGGACAGAGAGAGAAAGAGACAGAGAGAAAGGTCTTCCTTTTTTCCATTGGTTCACCCCACAATGGCCACTGCGGCTAGCGCACCACGCCGATCCGAAGCCAGGAGCCAGGTGCTTCTCTTGGTCTCCAATGTGGGTGCAGGGCCCAAGAACTTGGGCCATCCTCCATTGCACTCCCAGGCCACAGCAGAGAGCTGGACTGGAAGAAGAGCAACCGGGACAGAACCCGTGCCCCAACTGGGGGAGGGAGGGTGCTGGCGCCGCAGGCGGAGGATCAGCCTACTGAGCTGCAGCGCCGGCCCAGAACTCCTACTTTCTAAGTCAGCATCCTAGCAGACATGCCAAGTTTGGAGCCGTATGAGGGGGTCCAAGAACTGCCTGAAATGATTTTTTTTGCATGTCCAGTGTTGTCCATTGCAGCATTATTTCACATAGCAAAAAATAAAAACAAACAAAAACCTGGAAACAGAATTCTAAGTCCACGAGGTAGACACCATGAGTAAAGTTTATATTCCCAAGTTGAAAACATTTATAGACAGGAAGTTCTCATTTAGATTAAATGGTGTAGATTAAGCCTCTGCTTGCAACACCAGCATCCCATATGAGTGCTGTTTGGACCCAAGTGTTTGGGTCATGCCACCCATGTAGGAGACCTGAATGGAGGTCTAGGCTCCTGGCTTTGGCTTGGCCCAGCCCTGGCCATTGCAACCATTTGAGGAATGAGCCAGCTGATGGATGATCTCTCTCTCTCTCTCTGTAACTCTGCCTTTCAAAAAAACATCTTTTTTAAAAAATAAAAAATTAAATGGTATAGACATGTCCAAGAAATGCTGTGGGAATGGACCCATTTATGAACCTTGGGACAGATAGGTGTAGGGGTGGTCAGTAGTGGGCTACAGACCCATACTGGAATGGGGTAGGATGAGGAGACAGTGTCATCATGGGATATGCCTCAAGAAAATGATAAAGGCCGGCGCCGCGGCTCACTAGGCTAATCCTCCGCCTAGCGGCGCCGGCACACCGGGTTCTAGTCCCGGTCGGGGCGCCGGATTCTGTCCCGGTTGCCCCTCTTCCAGGCCAGCCCTCTGCTGTGGCCAGGGAGTGCAGTGGAGGATGGCCCAGGTGCTTGGGCCCTGCACCCCATGGGAGACCAGGAAAAGCACCTGGCTCCTGGCTCCTGCCATCGGATCAGCGCGGTGCGCCGGCCACGGCGCGCCGGCCGCGGCGGCCATTGGAGGGTGAACCAACGGCAATGGAAGACCTTTCTCTCTGTCCTGCTCTCTCTCACTGTCCACTCTGCCTGTCAAAAAAAAAAAAAAAAAAAAGAAAATGATAAGACCCTTGTCCCCTCTCCAAAAGACCTTAAACTTTTGTTGATTTTTTTAAAAATTGGGAGGTAAGCATTTGTCAAAGCAGGCATTTGTTCCGGCTTAGGGTACCCACATCCTATATCAGAGTACCTGGACTTGAGTCCCTGCTCTGCTCCCAATTCCAGCTTCCTACTAATAGGCACCCTGGGAGGCAGCATATGATGGCTCCAGTACTTGGACCCCTGCCACCCATGTAGGAGACCTGGATTGAGTTCCAGGCTACCAGTTTGGCCTGGTGCAGTCTTGCCTGTTGTAGGCATTTGGGGGCTGAACCAATGGATGGAAGATCTCTCTCTTTCTCTCTCTCTCTCTCTCTCTGTCTTTCAAATAAGATGAAAATAACTAATTTTTTTTCAGTGTTTAATTTTGTAACTGACACACAAATGTCCAGCAATGAGGAGTGGCAAAATAAACTGTGGTCTCAGCATTGTATGGCATACCTCTGGCCCTCTCCCACGCCTCCGCATATGGTTTTCTTCTTCACGGAGAGGTTACTCACATGCCGCAACATTCACCACTGTAACGTATGCTGCTCAGTGGTGTTTAGTGGATTCCCAGAGCTGTACACCATCACCACTGTCTGATCTCACAACACTGCCATCACCCAGACAGAAACTCCATCTCTACTAGCAGTCATTTCTTATTTCCTCTCTCCCTCCAGCCCCCGGCAACCACCGACCTACACTTTTTTCCTATAAATTTACCTGTTCTGGACATTATATATAAATGCAATAATAGAATGTGGGCTTTTTTGATTGACTTCTTTCAGTCAGCATGCTTTTCAGGGCTTATCCACATTACAGCACGTATCAAATCTTTCATTCCTTTTGTTATTATTGTAAAATTTACATCAAATAAAATTCACCCTTTTAGCAGTTTTCAAGTGTGCAACTCAGTGACACCCAGCATACTCACACAGCTGTGTGGCCATCAGCAATGTCCATTTCTAGAACTGCTTCATCCTGTTCAACCGAAACTCTGTACTCCCAATCACCATTCCTGTCCAGTCCCTAGTAACCACCCCTCGGCTTTCTCTTTCCAGGAATTTGCCTATTCTAGGCATCTCATATAAGGGGAATCCACCAGTTGTCCTTTTGTGTCTAACTCCATTGGCTTAGCATGGTGTTTTCAAGGATCATTCCTGTTGTAACATGGATCAGAACTGTATTCCTGCTTGCAAGTGGGCATTTAGCCTAGTGGTTAAAACTCCGGAGTCTCACATCAGGGTACCTGGCTTTAATTCTCGGCTCCTGCCTTTATTTTCCTGCCAGTGCAGAGCCTGGGAGGCTGTAGTGATGCCACAAGTGGTTGGGTTTTTGCCACCCTTTTAGGAGACTCTTCTTTTATTATTTTATTTTTATTTATTTGAAAGTCAGAGTGACAGAGAAGGGGGCATAAACAGACAAGAGATCCTCCATGAGCTGGTTTACTTCCCAAATTCTCACAACAGCTGGGGCGGGCCCAGGACAGAACCCAGGAACTCAGAACTCCATCTGAGTCTCCCATGTGGATGGCAAGGAGCCAAGAATTTGAACCATTATCTACTGCCTCCCAGGGTGTGCTTTAGCAGGAAGCTAGATGGAAAGTGGAGCCAGGTCTTGAACCCAGGGATTCCAATATGGAATGTGTTTTTCCCAAGCAGCGTTTTTTGTTTTTCGGTTTTTTGTTTTTGTTTTTGTTTTTAAGATTTACTTATTTATTTTAGTTACAGAGAGAGAGGGAGAGGCAGAGAGGGAGAGCCTCTATCCTCTGGTTCACTCCCCAAATGAATGCAACAGCTGGGGCTTGGCCAATCCAAAGTCAGGAGCCCTGAGCTTCCTCTAGGTCTCCCATGTGGGTGCAAGGGCCCAAATACTTGGCCCATCCTCTACTGCTTTCCCAGATGCATTAGCAGGGAGCTAAACTGGAAGCGAAGCTGCCAGGATTCCAACTGGCACCCAGATAGGATGGTGGCATTGCAGACAGTGGCTTTCACCTTCTATGCCATAGCACCGGCCCCTCCAAGCAGTGTTTTAACCACTAGGGCAGAGATCTGCCCTGATGTGGGAGGCTTGAATGGCATTCTTGATTCCCAGCTTCCGCCCTGACCCAGCCCTAGCCATTACAGGCATTTAGAGAGTGAACCAGCGGATGGCAGTCCTCTGTCTCTGTCTCTCAAATAAAAGTTGGAATTTTTTTCTTAAAGAATTTAATATCTTTTCAAAGCCAAAAGATATTCCATTACAGGGCTGGCATTGTGGCACAGCGGTTTAAGCCACCTGCCGCAATGCCAGCATCCCACAAGAACACTGATTCAAGTGATTCAAGTTCTAGTTGCCCTGCTTCTGATCCAGCTCCCTGCTAATGTGCCAGGGAAAGCAGTAAAAGATGGCCCAAGTCCTTAGGCCCCTGCAACACATGTGGGAGAACTGGATGGAGATCCAGGCCATTGGTTTTAGCTTGGCCTAGACCCAATCACTGTGGCCATTTGGGGAGTAAACCAACAGATGGAAGATCTCTCTCTCTCTTGCTCCCTTTTCATCTCTCTGTAACTATGCCTTTCAAATAAATAAGTGAATCTTAAAAAGAATCTTCTATTGCACTGCTGGACCATGAAAGGATACCATCACACCCAGGAGAGAGACACAACTTGGGTGCCCCTGGTCGGGGGCTGGGTCCTTAGGGCACCAGCAGTGGCTAAGACTGCATGGAGGCCGGTGCCGCGGCTCACTAGGCTAATCCTCCTCCTAGCGGCGCCGGCACACCAGGTTCTGGTACCGGTCAGGGTGCCGGATTCTGTCCTGGTTGCCCCTCTTCCAGGCCAGCTCTCTGCTGTGGCCAGGGAGTGCAGTGGAGGATGGCCCAAGTGCTTGGGCCCTGCACCCCATGGGAGACCAGGAGAAGCACCTGGCTCCTGCCTTCGGATCAGCACGGTGCGCCGGCCGCAGCGCGCCGGCCGTGGCGGCCATTGGAGGGTGAACCAATGGCAAAGGAAGACCTTTTTTTCTGTCTCTCTCTCTCACTGTCCACTCTGCCTGTCAAAAAATAAAAAATAAAATAATAATAAAAAAAGACTGCATGGAGAAGCCACCATGCACAAGATCGGAAGACAAGGACACCCTACAGGAAGGGTGGGCCTAGGAGTTAGAATGTAGCTGTCTCAGAGAAGGTCCTGGCTTTGAGCAAGCAGGGAGGAGCTGACACGGCATCTAAAGGCACTTGTGGCCAGTGGTTCATCACCATTGACCCTGACCTAGTTCCTCTCAGAAGCCTTGGGGAGGCTCTCTCACAGGCAGAAATATAGTCATCAACTTTTCCCCAATCAGATCAGCAAAGATCGCTAATATCACAGAGTTGGTTAAGGCAAAAAAAAAAAAAAAAAAAAAAAAAAATTGACCCCCTCAAAATCTGTAGGAGTCTGAACTGCTGTCTGCCTTTCTGCAATCCAATTTGGCAATGTCCACACAAGAACACAGGGCGCACACACCCTTCACCCAGAACATCGTTCTCATCAGCCCTCTTCCTTTATCCACAACCCTCCCCCACCCCATCTCCCTTGCAGGACCCCTCTTCCCAGGCTGGCGGGCTGGAAACCCCTCCAAGACTGCCCTCCTGCGGGTGGTCTCTGCATCTCAAAGCTGACCTCCCTTTCTTTCCAAAGCGTGTGTCTCCCAGTTCCTGCACCCCTCATCCCTTCCCGGCTCCACTTCTCCACCTGCAGTCCCTGTTTGCTCATCTCCCCTTCCCTCCTCTCTAGCCCTGGCATCTACCTTCTGTCCCTGTGAGACTCCAGGTGGATGAGGCCCGGCCTCCACATGGCACAGTCTGAGGCCCCTTTCCTCTGGGCAGTGCGCGGCACTTTCTGCAGGCATTTGGCACAGCTGAGACTCTGTACTCTCAGCAAAAAAATCTCTGCTCCCCTGGCCTTGTGGCTGCCTCTCCAGCAGACCCCCTGCTCCTCCCTTCTCAGCCTCTTCTCCCTCCTGCCTCCTTCAAACACTAGTGTGGAGTCCAGGAAGCGATAGCTGTGCCCATTTCTGTTTTCCCAACAGAGCTCTCAGGGGCACCATCATTTCTAGGGCCTCAGTCCTCTTAACCCTTCCCCTGGGTTCTCCTTGCTCATGAAATCTTACCTTGGCATCTTCTAGAAACTTCTCAAATCCCTAGGCTGGTGCCCTGGTACTTCCTCCAGGGCTCCTACTGTTTAGAACGAAACTATAATGAAATCGTGTGTTTTTCTGTTTCTCTCCTTTCACTAAGTGTCAGCTCCTGCAGGGCAGAGGTCTCGATGCATGTCACTGTTGCTGGCTCTTCACAGCGTGCCTACCACATAGTTCTCAGCCAGCACGCATCAACTTTGGCTCCTGAACTGAAACAGAGGGTGACCAAGGGTGGAAGGTGAGGTGTAAAAGGGAGAGGAGGACTCAGAGTTAACCCCGAAGGCTCCTGGAGATTTAGAAACTGAGCTAGACAGAAGTCCCGTGGGAGATACCATCTACTAGTAGGATAGACAGAAAGATGTATCAGAGGGGATTGATTGCGGGAATCAGCTCACGTGATGAAGTCCCAGGATCTGCTGGCTGCAAGCTGGGGAACCAGGAAAGCTGGGGGTGAGATTCAGCCCGAGAACTTGGAGCTCTGATGTCCAAGGTCAGGAGGAGGCTCCAAAAAAGAGTGAGTGAGTGTGCAGTTCCTCTGCCTTTTTATTCACTCTGGGCCCCCACTGGATTGGATGGGGCCCTGCCCACACCATGTGGGTGAGGGCAGGTTTCTTTACTCAGTCTAATGATTCAGATGCTAATCGCTTCTGGAAACACCCTCAGGGACACACCCAGAAGTGCCCGGCTGTCTGGGCATCTCAGCTCAGTCGAAATTAACCATCACAAGAAGCCAAGAGGGAACCACTGGTTAGAGGCAACGCTTGGCAAGCCTCAAAGGCCCAGATGAAGAAACTGAGCTTGATTTAATACAGGGATCATTTGAACGTAGAACCTCATGGACAAAGTCTTTGAGGGGTGGATGGAAAAAGAAAAAAAGCAATCTGCAAAGTAGAATAAGGTACAAAAGTGGCAAAACCAACGTAAGCACCTGGGGTTCAGGATGCTGTCAGCCTGAGCAGAGGCACAGGGGTCTTTGAGCAGCTGGTCATGTGTTCTATGTCTTGATATCAACATTACATGAAGGCTGGTATTAAGCAAATGTCCACAATAAGATTTAGAATAAAGTCCTGTTAGCAGATTTATGTTGAATAAGCTGGGTGCTTCCTGTTTTAAAATAGCATGGTCCAGGGAGGCACTGTGGCATACTGGGGTAAGCCTCACTTGTGGCGCAGGCATTCCATAAGGGTGCCTGTTTGAGTCCTGGATGCTCCACTTTCCATCCAGCTCCCTGCTAATTCACCTGGGAAAGCAGTAGAAGATGGCCCAAGTCCTTGGGCCCCTGTACCCATGTGGGAGACCTGGAGGAAGCTCCTGGCTCCTGGCTTCGGATCGGCTCAGCTCCAGCTGTTGTGGCCATTTGGGGAGTGAACCAGCAGATCAAAGATCTCCTTTTCTGTCTCTCCCTCTCGCTGTCTATAACTCTACCTCTCAAATAAACAAATCAATCTTATAAAATAACACAATTCATCTCTAGGAGGGCCTTAGGGCAGAAGGTCTGGCCCAGGAAGGTGCATTGGTCTGGGTTATTGTCTCCAAGAGTGTGTACTTTAGCAGGCAGGGATGTGTATGTGCTGCAGGAGGTGAAGGCTTCATATGAATGGCCCTTTGATCTCAGTGTACATGGTCTACATAACTCACACAGCCTTGGAGAGAAAAGGCAGAGAGTCCCTGCCCCTCCACTGCCTTGCAGGATGACCTTGGGGAAATTATGTGACCAAACTTCATGTAGGTTTCCTCAAATGCAAACTTCACACGGCTCTGTCTGCTCCATCACCTAGGCTGGTATGAGGGACTGATATGAAGGTGTTTCCTGCAAGTGTTTCTTTATAGAGCTTTACAAATACTGTTATAAGAGGCCTAGTCCAGCTGATAAAGCACACAGTTTTGTAAGTCACTTGGAATCCAGGTCCTCTGTGCACCATTGACTCCTCTGATATCAGTCGGCACAGCCACTTTTTGTTGATCACATGCTACCTGGCAGTCACTGAGCCGGACACTATTGCCAAAATGACAGATAAGATACTCACCTTGGGGCCAGCATGGTGGCACATGAGTTGAGCCACCGTCTGTAACACTGGCATTTCATATCAGAGTGCCAGTTTGAGTCCTGGCTGTTCCACTTCCGACCCAGTTCCCTGCTAATGTACATGGGAAAGCAGCAGAGGTTGGCCCAAGTGTCTGAGACCCTACCATCCACGTGGGAGATTCAGTGGAAACTCGCCTCACCTGTCCCCAAGTGAACCTTTGGGCTGTAATTATAGGAAAACAGAGGAGACATCACTGCATATCCAGTATCTACCTAGCACTCGGTAGACCTGTGTTCTGAGACAAGAGATGGCAATCAATCAATCAATAATGTTAGTGATAAGTGCTTAAAAAAATAATAAGAGGAGCAGCCTGCAATCAATGTTAAGTCTGCCTTAGGTGAGGTGGGAAAGAAGAAGAAAAAAGCAGACATTATTGTTAAGACTCAAATAAGACTGTTATGCAAAACCTGGGTACAGAACATTCTAGAAAGAAAATCAGGTGCGAAGCTACTAGGGAAGGGAAAAACCCACATTATTTTTGAGAAATTGAAAAGTAGTCAAGGGGCCATCGTTGAAGCATAGCAGATAAAGCCAAAGCCACTGCCTACAATGCTGGCACCACTTGTGGGTACCAGTTTGAATCCCAGCTGCTCCACTTCTGAGCCAGCTCCCTGCTAATGGCCTGGGAAAAGCATCAGAAAATGGCCCAAGTGCTTGAGCCCTTGCATCCACATGGGAGACTCGGAAGAGGCTCCTAGCTTCTGGTTTTGGACCAGTCCAGCTCTAACCACTGCAGCCATTTGGGAAGTGGACCAGCAGATGGAAGATCTCTCTATCTCTTTCTCTCTCTTTCTGTAATTCTGCCTTTCAAATAAATAAATAAATCATTAAAAAAAAGAGAGAGATGATGAAGGGGCCAGACGAAAAGTCAGTAGAGGGTTGCAGCAGGGCTGTGACATAACCACATGTGTGTGGTTTCTTTTTAAGATTTATGTATGTATGTGAAAGGCAGAGTTACAGACCGAGAGAGGGAGAGACAGAGAGAGAGGTCTTCTATCTGCTGATTCACTCCCCAAATGGCTGCAACAGCTGGAGCTGGGCTTATCCGAAGTCAGGGGCCAGGAGCTTCTTTGGGGTCTCTCACATGGATGCAGGGGACCAAGCACCTGGCCAGCTTCCACTGTTTCCCAGGCCATTAGCAGGGAGCTGGAGCAGAAGTGGAGCAGCCGGGACTCGAATCAGTGCCCATTTGGATGCTGGCGCTGTAGGTGGTGGCCGGCCCCCACATGTGTGTCTTAAGAAGATTTCTCTGGGTGCAGGTGTTTGGTGCACTTGGGATGCCTGCAACTGATTTCAGAGTGCCTGGCTTTGAGTGTTGGCTCTGCTTCTAATTCCAGCTCCCTGTTAATACAACCCTGGGAGGCAGTAGGTGATAGTTCAAGTACTTGGGTCTCATATGGGAGATGTGGGTTGAGTTTGGGTCTCCTGTCTTTGGCCTGGTCTAGCCCTAGTCATTGCAGGCATTTGAGGATTAAACAAATGGATTGAAGATATCTCCCTCTTCTCTCTGCACCTTTCAAATAAATGAAAAATAAATAAATTAAAAAATTATTTAAATATTTTTAAAAAAATCACTCTGGCAGCTGAGTAGAGAATGGATCGAAGGGGCCAGGTATAAAGCTGTGGAACAGGAGGAGTTACAGTAGTTCAGGTAGAGGCTGCTGGCTGCTGACTGGACCTGGGCTAACAGCAGTGAAGCAGAGATAAGGAGGCAGCTGTAAAACATCCTTTGATGATAACACAGGGCGACCTTGCTAACATGTGTATGTAGAAGACAAAGGAAAGCGAGGAATCCAGCAGAGCTTCAGGGTTAGGAGCTTGGGCAGCTGGATGGAAGATAAGGGGGTCGGGACGAGGACAGCCTATGCGACTTCTGTGCCACCTCCAGAGGAAACACCAGGTAAGCACTTGGAAATCTGCATCCAGATTCTCTCCTGCAGACACAGAGAGGAGAATGGTGTACAGCTACACGCACGGGAGTGAGTCATCGTCACTGTGTGATATTAAAAGCAAAAGGATGGGCTGGCATTGTGGCCCAGTGGCTTATGATGTCAGCATCTCATATGGGTATTGATTCATGTCCTGGTTGCTCCATTTCTGATCCAGCTTCCTGTTAATGGCCTGGGAAAAACAGTAGAAAATGGCCCAAATACTTGGGCCCCTGCCACCCCTGTGGGAGACCTGGAAGAAGCTCCTGGCCCCTGGCTTTGGCCTGACCCAACCCTGGCCATTGTGGCCATCTGGGGAGTGAACCAATGGATATAAGATGTGTGTGTGTGTATGTCTGTAACTCTGACTTTCAAATAAATAAATATTTTTTTAATAAAACAATATAAATAGAAGCAAAGGGAGCCACTTGGCTCATCCAGGGAGAGAAGAAAGACCCAGACCTGAGACCTCTGGGACTCCTCCGGCCCAGGAGACTGAAGAAGCAGGGAGAAGACAGCAGGTGGGGAGGACAAGGAACATCCCAGCACAACATTTATGAAGCAAACAGGACCCTTCCAAGTAGCAGATGCCATGGAAGTTAGTGTTTAGCCCAGAGGGAGGCGGTGGAGAGGAACATTAACCAGGGACCCCAGTCTAAGGGGAGTTGGGTAGAAGCATCCTCTCCTCATTTGTTGACTAAGCTGTGACAGAGTTACAAGAAGCTACACAGAGTAGTGTGCTGCAGCTGGCAGCAATGCTTCTGTGTGCGTGCGCCTGTGTTTGTACTACCCACGTCCAGACGCAGAATGCTCCCAGATTCCTAGAAAGGCTCTGCATGCCCTCTCCCAGGCATTGCTCACTTCTCCCACGGAAGTCACTGGTTTTCTTATTATTAAAGATTTGACTTTTTTTTTTTTTTTTTTTTTTTTGACAGGCAGAGTGGACAGTGAGAGAGAGAGAGACAGAGAGAAAGGTCTTCCTTTTGCCGTTGGTTCACCCTCCAATGGCCGCCACGGCCGGCGCGCTGCAGCGGCGCACCGCGCTGATCCGAGCGCTGATCCGATGGCAGGAGCCAGGTGCTTCTCCTGGTCTCCCATGGGGTGCAGGGCCCAAGGACTTGGGCCATCCTCCACTGCACTCCTTGGCCACAGCAGAGAGCTGGCCTGGGAGAGGGGCAACCAGGACAGAATCTGGCGCCCCAACCGGGACTAGAACCCGGTGTGCCGGCGCCGCAAGGCGGAGGATTAGCCTAGTGAGCCGCGGCGCCGGCCAAGATTTTACTTATTTATTTGAGAGGTACAGTTACAGACAGAGAGAGGGAGAGACAGAGAGAAAGGTTTCCATCTGCTGGTTCACTCCCTAGATGGCTGCAACGGCCAGAACTGGGCCGATCCAAAGCCAGGAGCCAGGAGCTTCTTTGGGGTCTTCCACTCAGGTGCAGGGGCCCGAGGACTTGGGCCATCTTCTACTGCCTTCAGAGGCCATAGCAGAGAGCTGGATTGGAAGAGGAGCAGCCAGGACTCGAACTGCCGCCCATACGGGATGCTGGCGCTGCAGATAGAGGCTTAGCCCACTATGCCACAGTGCCGCTGTTTTTTAAAAGATTTGTTTATTTGAAAGACAGAGAGAGGCCAGTGCCGTGGCTCACTAGGCTAATCCTCCGCCTTGCGGCGCCGGCACACCGGGTTCTAGTCCCGGTCAGGGCGCCAGATTCTGTCCCGGTTGCCCCTCTTCCAGGCCAGCTCTCTGCTGTGGCCAGGGAGTGCAGTGGAGGATGGCCCAAGTCCTTGGGCCCTGCACCCCATGGGAGACCAGGATAAGTAGCTGGCTCCTGCCATCGGATCAGCATGGTGCGCTGGCCGCAGCGCGCTGGCCGTGGCGGCCATTGGAGGGTGAACCAACGGCAAAGGAAGACCTGTCTCTCTCTCTCACTGTCCACTCTGCCTGTCCAAAATAATAATAATAATAATGAAAGACAGACAGAGAGAGAGAGAGATCTGTCTTCTATCTGCTGGTTCACTCCCCCAAGCGCCCATAACAGCTGGGGCAAGGCCAGGCTGGAGCCATCAGCCAGGAACTCCATCTGGGTATCTGGGTGTCCCACTTTGGTGGCAGGGACCCAGTGACTTGAGCTGTCACTGGCTGCCTTTTTTTTTTTTTTTTTACAGGCAGAGTGGACAGTGAGAGAGAGAGACAGAGAGAAAGGTCTTCCTTTGCCGTTGGTTCACCCTCTAATGGCCGCCGCGGCCGGCGCGCTGCGGCCGGCGCACCGTGCTGATCCGATGGCAGGAGCCAGGAGCCAGGTGCTTTTCCTGGTCTCCCATGGGGTGCAGGGCCCAAGCACCTGGGCCATCCTCCATTGCACTCCCTGGCCACAGCAGAGAGCTGGCCTGGAAGAGGGGCAACCGGGACAGAATCCGGCACCCCAACCGGGACTAGAACCCGGTGTGCCGGCGCCGCTAGGCGGAGGATTAGCCTAGTGAGCCGCGGTGCCAGCCTACGGCTGCCTCTTGATGCGCGGGAAGCTAGAACTGGCAGCAGAGCTGGGACTCAAACCCAGGCACTTGAATGCGGGCTGTGGGCATCCCAAGCCTCTAAAGCCTATGCCAAATGCCCGCCTCTGGGTGCCTGCATTTTAACAAACCCTCCAGAGGATTACATTTGAGAACCATTGACTTGGACTAGCCAAGATTTACCCTCAAACTGGGCATATCTGGAGAAGTAACCTGTGCACGTGACTGGGAGAGGATGGTGGACAACCAGGGCTGTATCTACCTGGACTGCAGAGACTGAAAAGTAATTCGACATTCCCACCCAGAACATCAGTCATGAGGGCTTATGAATGGAAGCTGACTCGTGAATGGGACAGGCAGGGCTCAGAGAACACCTCAGTGCTGGTGTGAGCCCAGCACAAGGCTTCGGCTCTTGAGATGATGGCTGTGGCCGCAGCTTCCTCCTCTGCGTGTCTAGATTATGGCTGAGGCTACAGGGCCGTTGACATCTCAGTGCTGCGGTGTGACCTTGGGAGTCATATTTCTTTCCTTCTTTGTTATTGTGGTAAGAAATGCCTGGCTGGCGCTGTGGCTCACTTGGCTAATCCTCCGTCTGTGGCACCGGCATCCCATTTGGGTGCTGGGTTCTAGTCCCAGTTGCTTCTCTTCCAGTTCAGCTCTCTGCTGTGGCCGGGAGGGCAGTGGAGGATGGCCCAAGTGCTTGGGCCCTGCACCCGTATGGGAGACTGGGAGGAAGCGCCCGGCTCCTGGCTTCGGATCGGTGCAGCGCCGGCCGTAGCAACCGTTTGGGGAATGAACCAACAGAAGGAAGACCTTTCTCTCTGTCTCTCTTTCACTGTCTATAACTCTCTCTCTGTGTCTCTCACTGTCTAACTCTGCCTGGCAAAAAAAAAAAAAAAAAAAAAGAAAGAAAGAAATGCCTAACATTAAATTGACCATCTCAGCCATTTTTAAGTGTACAGCTCAGGAATGTTGAGTGTATTCATGTTGTTGTGCTAGAACTTCTTCTTCTTTTTATTTATTTTTTTATTTTTTGACAGGCAGAGTGGACAGAGAGAGAGAGAGACAAAGAGAAAGGTCTTCCTTTGCTGTTGGTTCACCCTCCAATGGCCGCCGCGGCCGGCGCGCTGTGGCCAGCGCACCGCGCTGATCCGATGGCAGGAGCCAGGAGCCAGGTGCTTATCCTGGTCTCCCATGAGGGGCAGGGCCCAAGCACCTGGGCCATCCTCCACTGCACTCCCTGGCCATAGCAGAGAGCTGGCCTGGAAGAGGGGCAACCGGGACAGAATCCGGCGCCCCAACCGGGACTAGAACCTGGTGTGCCGGCGCCGCTAGGCGGAGGATTAGCCTAGTGAGGTGCGGCGCCGGCTAGAACTTCTTCTTTTTGTAAAACTGAATCTTGGGGCCAGTGTCCTGGCACAGTAGACTAAGCATTCCATTTGAGTACCAGTTTAAGTCCCAGTTGCTCCACTTCAGACCTGGCTCCCTGCTGCTGGGCCTGGGAAAGCAACAGAAGATGATCCAAGTGCTTGAGACCCTACCAACCACAGGGAGATGGAGTTCCTGGCTCCTGGGTTCAGCCGGGCTCAGCCCTGGCATTGTAACCATTTGGGGAGTGAACCAGCAGATGGAAGACTCCTCTCTCCATCTCTCCCTCTCTCTGCCTGTAACTCTGTCTTTCAAACAGTAAATAAATAAACCTTTTTTAAAATCTGAATTTCCATACCCATTAAGCACTGATGATTGCCCCCAACCCACCCTAGCCCTTGGCAACCACTTTTTGACTTCCCATTTCTATGATTTTGACTGCTGAGGATAGCTCATATCAGTGGAATCATACAGTATTTGTCCTTTTTGATATATACTACTATTTGATAGTAGTATAATATCCTTAAGGTTTATCCATGCTGTACATGTGTCAGAATTTTCTTCCTCTTTAAGGCTGTGTAATATTCCATTATATGTATGTATCACATTTTCTATTTTTCTTTTTAAGATATATTTATTTATTTGAAAGGCAGAGCAGCAGCGAGAAGGGGACACACACACACACACACACACACACACATATATATATATATATAGAGAGAGAGAGAGAGCCTCTATCTGCTGATTCACCCCCCAAATGGCCACAACAACTGGGTCTGGGCTAGGCCAAAGCTGGGAGCCAGGAATTCTATCCTAGTCTCCCACATGAGTCATATGGACTCAGTTATTTGAGCCATCATCTGCTGCCTTCCCAGGCACATTAGCAGGGAGCCGGATCAGAAGTGGAGCAGCCGAGACTCAAACAGGCTCTCTAATATGGGAGGCTGGCAGCTTAATCCCTGCACCACAATACCAGCCCCATTTTTTTTTAAGATTTATTTATTTAAAAGGCAGAGAGAGAGAGAGAGAGAGAGAGATATCTTCCATCTGCTGGTTCACTCCCCAAATACCCACAACAGACAGGGCAGGGCCGGCTGAGGCTAGGAGTCCAGAACTCTATCTGGGTCTCCTACATAGGCATCAGGGATCCAAATTCTTGGGCCATCATCTACTGCCTTCCCAGATGCATCAGCAGGAAGCTAGATCAGAAGAAGAGCAGGCAGGACCCGAACCACTGCTCCAATACAGCATGCCGACGTCCCAAGCAGCAGCTTAACCCATGGCACCACAACATGCAACCCGTACCACATTTTCTTTATCCATTCATTTATCCATGACCATGACCATGGGGGTTGCTTCCACTTGGCTATTGTGAATACTGCTGCTTGTGAATGTGAGTGAGCAAATATCTCTTCAAGAGCGTGCTGTGAATTCTTTTGGCTATCTACCAAGAAATGAGATTGCTGGGTCCTTTGGCTATTCTATTAAAAATTTGTAGGAACCCACACTCTGTTCTCATAATGTGAGCACCATTCTCGCTTTTTCTTAAAGGGCCAGACAGTCAATATTTTAGACTTTGTAGACTGCATGGTCTGTGTCACAACTGCTCAGCTTGGCCTTGAGGTGTGAAGGTAGCCTTAGACAATATGTAAATGAACAGGTGTGGTTGGGTTCCAATGAAACTTTGCAAAAATTGGCAGCATTCCTGCTAGGTCATAGTTTGCTGACCCCATAGCATAGCCTGTGTCTCTTGCGTCTGGCTAATGATTCTGTGAGTAATAAACATCACTTCCTGCTGGAGTAGAATATGTTGTGTACCACTTAGCATCCTGAATAGTGAAGCCTAACTGAAATTGGGGCTCTGTTATAAAGGAAAAGAGAATACAGTTGGCTAAGCAACTACAAAAGGCAGTATGGAGGAGAGGATTTGGCCTAGCAGTTCAAAACCACTTGGGTCACCCACATCCCATTTAGAAGTACATGGGTTCAGGTCTCTGCTCTGCTTCTAGTTCCAGCCTCCTGCTAATGCCTGCTCTAGGAAGCAGTAGGTGATGCCTCAAGCACTTGGGTCCCTAGCACCTATGTGGGAGACCAGGTAAAGGTGCCGCCTGCAGTGCCGGCATCCCATATGAGCACTGGTTCAAGTCCTGGCTGCTCCACTTCTGATCCAGCTCTCTGCTATGGCCTGGGAATGCAGTAGAAGACAGCCGTGGAATTTCCTGAAGGTCAACTATCCTTAGCAGTTAAGTATTCTATGGGATTCTCTCGGTTCCCACAATGCCCTCTTTGACGGAGGCCCACTGTGGGTGGGAGGCTGCACTGGGCAGAGGTTACTGCAGTGCACAGGACATACCTAGTCCTTAGTGTTTCAGAACCTCCCGTCAAGAAGGAGTCAAAGACAGGTCTAGAAATGCAAGGAGGAGAGCATTTCCAGACCATGGTTTATGAACCAATTGGAGCAGGATGAGAGGGAGATGAAGTATTCAGGGAAGGTTGACTCCTCCCTGAGTAGGTTCACTGGCCCTGGGGCCAAGAGGAGGTGAGTGTACAGATGAGCTCAGAAAGGGGCAGATGGAAAGCATGAGTCAAAGGGCCCTAAGGAGCAAGGACAGCATTCTCAGGGCAGCGCCCAGTGCTTTACACACAACTTTCCCCTAAAGCAAATCTTGTCCTTTCTAGAAATCAACATTCCTTTCATTAAAAAAAAAAATGTTTTATCTATTTGAGAGGCAGAGAGAGAGAGAGAGAGAGAGAGAGAGAGAGAGAGAGAGAGAAAATGCATTTGCATTTACTGGTTCACTCCTCAAATGCTCACAATGACCTGGGCTGGGCCAAGGTCAAAGTGACAGAGAGAGAGAGAGAGAGAGAGAGAGAGAGAGAGAGTACTCTCATTCTCTTGCTCATTCCTCAAATGCTCACAACAGCTGGGTGGGGCCAGGGTCAAAGCTGCAATTGGGAAATGCAATCCAGGTCTTCCACGTGGGTGGCAGGAACCCAATTATTTGAGCAATCACTCCTGCCTCCCAGGGTCTAAGTTAGCAGGAGACTGGAGCCAAGAATTGAAATCAGACAATCTGATGTGGGACATGGGTGTCAACTGCTGGGCTGAATGCAGGCTCACTCACCAAATTCCCTTTAAATTTGGGTCCTCCCTTCTCCGTGCCCCCACAACACTGTTGAGTAGTGTCCAGAACCCAGGAGGACTAGCCCCTACCCAGCACTAAAGGTGGAATAGCCAGTAGCTTTTGAGCATTGCGATGCCTAAACAGGGGCCTTAGGCTGACAAGAAGCTGATGTGGGTGTCAAAGCCCGGAAATAATTTTTTATATTATTTAACTGTATATTGTGGCATAATTTACTTGTAGTAAATCATGTGGCTCTGCACCTGTTTGACAGGGATGCGGAAGGCCACATTAGTGGCCAGTGGTAGACTAAACGTGGTGGGGAGTTACTCCCAGCCAGGAGCACCCCAATCTGAGACTCTTAGGAGGTGATAGTCTAAATCCCATAACTCCCCATTACCGTGGGAGACTTGAACTGGGTTCTGGGCTCCTGACTTCAACCTGGCATAGCCCCGGCTATTAACAGCATTTGGGGAGTGAACATGCAGATAGGAAAAATCTCTCCCTCTCCCTTTCAAATAAAAATAAATAAATAAATAAATAAATGGTTCTGGGTGTTGCTAATCCAGAGACCAAACCCTGAGCAGTTACAAGGATTGGCCTCCCTCTTCCTCAACTCATTTTGCACATCCATGGAGATTCATTCCTCCAGAATACCATGTTTCACTCTCCTAAAAACCCCAGTGGTCGTTAAATATCCACGTCAGTTGTATTTCTACTATTTCACGCTTTTAGAAGCCAGCATCTTTTAGCTTCCCCAACACAGTGTTATGGCTCAGATTCCCTGTCTGCAGCTGACACATCCAATACAATGAGGGTGCTCACTAAAGTCTAAGAGGAAGTCTTGGTTAGTGGTGTTAGTAAAATGGTACCGTTTTCCTCAGCCCAGCCTGGCTTGCAAGAAGTCAGGTGACCAAATGGCTCCACCTCCACCCTAATGGGATTCGCTGCTCCCACTTCCTTATCTCTGCAAAGCTATATAAGCCCTGTTCTCCCAGTACAGGCTACGGTTCTCCCATGCACAGGGAGGCAGCCTGTCGGGTTTCCCCCACCCGACAATAAACCTTTTCCTGTAATCCAGGGTTTGGTGTGTTTTGTGGTGGCCTTTCCTTTCAAGAAGGAGTTTGGATTAAAAAAAAAAAAAAAAAACCAGGGGAAGTTGGGTGTGGTTCATTATTTGGACCATAAGCATGCAAAGACGCTGACGCTCAACAATAGGGGAAGCTGGGGACAGGGATACAGGAACTGTCTGTACGTTACTTCACAATTTCTGTTTTGTAAATTTGAAGTTATTCTGAAAGACAAAGCTAAACAATTTCAAGAAAAATAGAATAAAAGTGGGGTTGGTGGTATTGCAGCACAGGGGGTTAAGTTGCCACCTGCGTTAAGTTGCCACATCTCAAATCAGAGCGCCTGATTTAAATTCTGGCTGTTCCATTTCCAACCCAGCTCCCTTCAGATGGGCCCCCTTTGGCCATCTGA